>NW_016925606.1:0-845 GCF_001483705.2 Eufriesea mexicana
GTGTCAGGTAGAGGCCATGGGCACGGCCTAAATTTCTCGTCGTCCATGGTGCTCTAGGCCAACGTGAGCCACTCGCAGGCGTCGCAGGACCTGCCCCTGCAGACGCTCGTTGAGCTGGGTTTCACAGAGCCGTACTGTATCCTCGATCAAGACGGGTGGTTCAGGGACCAGGACCATGTTTCACAACGGTGAGGGAAACGTGGCGGTCCGCTCGTACGGCGTAGTCGTGGTGGAGTGCTACGTTTCCCCCAACAGCGGCCTCTCATCGTGCGAGATGTACCTGGACGTGCTCGAAAGTTTCCTTTGTGGACACATGGCTCGTCCGGTTCTGGTCTTGGGGGACTTTAACGCCCACTCCGTGGCGTGTGGTTCCGCGCGAACAGACGCTCGCGGAGATGCCCTGCAAGATTGGGCCGCGGGGTTGAATCTCCGGTTGATCAACCGGGGTGCCGTAAGTCCGTGTGTCCGTTGGAACGGCACGTCCATCGTGGACTTGCCGTTCGTATCGCCGGCAGCTGTGCGGCGGGTCACTGGCTGTAGTGTGGCGGTGCATGTGGAAACACTTAGCGACCACCTCCACATCACCATGATGCTTGCCGTCAATCCTCGCACCGGTCTGGATCCACCCAGCGGGAAGCACGTCACCACGCCACGATGGGTGCTCGGGCGCCTCGACAGCTATCTCTTCGCCGCGGCCGTCCATGTTACCGCCTGTGCGGATGGAACCGTCGGGAGCGAAAGCGACGAAGCGTGGTCAGGGGCTCAGCGGCTAAGGGCGTCGATGACGCGCGGGTGCGACGTCGCCATGCCGCAGATGTGGGAGCTGCCACCGTGGGGTGCAGTAC
>NW_016925607.1:0-744 GCF_001483705.2 Eufriesea mexicana
CGCCAATAGAGTCTTTCCTCCTTATTTATGCAAGAATGTTAGCTCTCCCCGATATTAGTCGAAAATGACAATAAAGTTGAATTTTCTAGGCAGATTCTACAGCATTGTATTGGCTATAGCACGGCAATAATATCTTTCCTCCATATTTATACAAGAAAGTTACCACTCCACGATATGAGTCGAAAATGTCAATAAAGCTGAATTTTCAAGGCAGATTCTATAGCATTGTAATGGCTATAGCACGGCAATAGTTTCTTTCCTCCTTATTTATACAAGAAAGTTAGCTCGCGACGATATTAGTCGAAAATGTTAATAGAACTGAATTTTCGAGCCAGATACTATTGAACTGCAATGGTCATAGCTGGCCAATAGAATCATTCCTCCTTATTTATGCAAGAAAGTCACCTCACCAAGATATTATTCGAAAATGTCAATAAAGTTGAATTTTCGAGGCAGACACTATAGCATTGTATTGGCTATAGCACAGTTTCCTCCTTATTTACACAAGAAAGTTAGCTCACGACGATATTAGTCGAAAACGTTAATAAAATTGATTTCTCCAGACAGATTATATACAATTGCAATGGCTATAACACGCCAATTGAATTCTTCCTCCTTATATATGCAAGAATGTTAGCTCACTACGATATTATTCGAAAATGTCAATAAAATTGAATTTTCGTGCCAGATGCTACAGCCTTGCAATGGCTATAGCACGCCAATAGATTCTTTCCTCATTATTTA
>NW_016925608.1:0-269 GCF_001483705.2 Eufriesea mexicana
ATGTATGTATGGATGGGTGAACGGGTGTAAGTATGGATGTATGTACGTATGTATCTATGGATGCATAAATGGATGTATGGATGTATGGATGTGTGGATGTATGGATGTATGTTCGTATGGATGTTCGAATGTATGGGTGTACGGATGTATGGATGTATGGATGGGTGGATGTACGGATGTATGTTCGTATGGATGTGCGAATGTATGGGTGTACGGATGCATGGACATATGGATGTATAAATTTATGGATGTATGAATGGATGGATGTA
>NW_016925609.1:0-279 GCF_001483705.2 Eufriesea mexicana
CTTATTTATGCATGAATGGTGGCTCACAGCGATATTAGCCTAAAATGTCAGTAAAATTGGATTTTCCTGCCAGAGACCATTGCATTGCAAAGGATAAGCACGCCAGTAGTATCTTTCCCAGTTACTTATGCAAGGAAGATAGCTCACCACGATATTAGTCGAAAATATCAATAAAAATGAATTTTCCAGCAAGATTCTGCAGCATTGTGATGCTTATAGCATGCCAAGAGTGTATTTCCTCCTTATTTATGCTAGCAAGCTAACTCACCACAATATTAG
>NW_016925609.1:1392-2243 GCF_001483705.2 Eufriesea mexicana
ATTTTCCAGGAAGATTCTACAGCTTTGCAATGCCCATAGCACGCCAATAGATTCTTTCCTCCATATATATGCACGAAAGTTAGCTCACAATGAGGTTAGTCGAAAATGTCAATAAATTTGTATTTTCCAAACACATTCTGTATCATTGCAATGGCTATAGCACGCCAGTAGAATCTACCCGCCTTATTCAAGCAAAAAAGGTAGCTCACCGCGATATTAGTCGAAAATGTCTCTAAAATTGAATATTCCGGCCGGATTCTACAGCATAGCATTGGATATAGCACGCCAAAAGTATCTTGCCTCCTTACCTCTGCAAGGAAGATAGCTCACCACGATATTAGTCGAAAATATCAATAAAAATGAATTTTCCAGCAAGATTCTGTAGCATTGTGATGCTTATAGCATGCCAACAGAATGTTTCCTCCTAATTGCATCTTTCCTCCTTATATATGCAAGAAAGTTAGCTCACCACGATGTTAGTCGAAAATGTCAATAAATTTGAATATTCCAAACACACTCTATATCATCGCAATGGCTATAGCACGCCAATAGTATTCTTCCTCCTTATTTATGCAAGAAAGTTACCTCACCATAGTATTGTTCGGAAATGTCAATAAAATTGAATTTTCCAGCTGGAAGCTATAGCAATCCACTGGCTACAGCAAACTTTCCAATCACATTCTGTATCACTGCAATGGCTATAGCACGCCAATAGAATTATTCCTTCTTATTTATGCATATGCCAGTAGAATATACCCGCCTTATTCAAGCAAAAAAGGTAGCTCACCGCGATATTAGTCGAAAATGTCTCTAAAATTGAATATTCCGGCCGGATTCTACAGCATAGCATT
>NW_016925610.1:0-532 GCF_001483705.2 Eufriesea mexicana
GCCATTGGATTGAAGGCGTTAGGCGATCTATTCACCACGCTACAACTGGTTTTAGATTTTGAACAGAAATATTCTCTGTCAAGTAGATGGCTGTACTTGCCATTGGATTGAAGGCGTTAGGCGATCTATTCACCATGCTATAACAGGTTATAGATTATGAATAGACCTATTCACTGGCAAGTAGATGGCTGGACTTGACATTGGATTGAAGGCGTTAGGCGACCTACTCACCAAGCTATAACAGACTATATATTTTGAATACATTTATTCTCTGGCAAATAGAAGGCTGTACTTGCCATTGGATTGAAGGCGTTAGGCGATCTATTCAACAAGCTACAACATGTAATATATTTTGAATAGACATATTCTCTGGCAAGTGGATGGCTGTACTTGCCATTGGTTTGCTGGCGTTGGGCGATCTGCTCACCATGCTATAACAGGTTATAGATTTTGAATTGATCAAGAAGAAGGCTGTAATTGCCATTGGATTGAGTGCGTTAGGCGGTCTATTCACCATGCTATAACAGGTTAT
>NW_016925611.1:0-594 GCF_001483705.2 Eufriesea mexicana
TGTCAATAAATTTGTATTTTCCAGCAAGATTCTATAGCTTTGCAATGCCTATATCATGCCAAGCGAATCTTTGCTCCTGATTTATGGAAGAAACATGGCTCACCAGAATATTAATCGAAAATGTCAATAAAATTGAACTTTACAGGCAGATTCTATAGCATAAAGAAAGATGGCTCACCAGAATATTAATCGGAAATGTCAATAAAATTGAACTTTACAGGCAGATTCTATAGCATTGCTATGGCAATCAAGAGTATTGAACTTTCCAGCAAGATTCTATAGCATTGCAAAGCCTATAGCACGCCAATAGAATCTTTCCTCCTTATTTATGCGAGAGAGTTAACTTACCACGATATCAGCCGAACATGTCAATAAAATTAAACTTTCCAGCCAGATTCTGTAGTATTGAATTGGCTACAGCACGCCAATAGGTTCTTTCCACCTTGTTTATGCAAGAAAGTTAGCTCACCCCGATATAAGTCGAAAATGTCAATAAAATTGAACTTTCGAGCCAGATTCAGTACCATTGCAATGGCTATAGCACTCCGACCGGATCTGTCCTCCTTACCTAAGCAAGAAAGTTAGCTCACCACG
>NW_016925612.1:0-1244 GCF_001483705.2 Eufriesea mexicana
TTGTTGACATTTTCGTCTAATATTGCGGTAAGCAAACCTTTCTGCGTATATAAGGCGGAAAGACACTTTTGGTTTGCTATAGCCATTGAATTGCAATAGAATCTGATGGAAAAGTTCAATATTATTGACATTCTCGATTGACATCGCGATGTGCAAACGAATCTGCATAAATACGGAGGGAAGATTCCATTGGTTTGCTGTAGCCCTTGCACTGCAGTAGAACCTGACCGTAAAGCACACTATCGAATAATATGGTGGTGCGCAAACTTTTCGGCATAAATAAGGAGGAAGGATTCTTTTAAGGATTCTTTTGGGTTGCTATAGCCATAGCAATGCATTGAATCTGACTAAAAGTCCAATTTGATTGACATTTTCGGACATTATTGTGGTGAGCCAGCCGTTCTGCGTAGATAAGGAGGAAGGATTCTATTGGGTTGCTATAGCAATCGCATTGCAATAGAATCTGCCTGAAAAGTTCAATTCTATTGATATTTTCGACTAAAATCGCGGCGTGCAAGATTTTCTGCATAAATATTGATGAGCGACTTTTTTGGTTTTACTACAGCAAGTGCATTGCAATAGAATCTTACTGAAAAGTTGAATTTTATTGACTTTTTCGTCTAATATTGCGGTGAGCAAGCCTTTCTGCGTAAATAAGGAGGAAAGATCCTATTGGTTTGTTATAGCCATTGCATTGCAATATAATCTGACTAAAAGTCCAATTTTATTGACATTTTCGTCTAATATTGTAGTGAGCAACCCTTTCAGCGTAAATAAGAAGGAAATATTCTATTGGTTTGTTATAGCCGTAGCATTGCAATAGAATCTGACTGAAAAGTTCAATTCTAACTGGTTTGTTATAGCCATAGCATTGCAATAGAATCTGACTGAAAAGTTCAATTCTATTATCATTTTCGGCAAATATTGAGGTGAGCAGGCTTTTCTGCGTAAATAACGCGGAAAGATTCTATTTGTTTGCTATAGCCATTGCATTGCAATAGAATCTGGCTGCAAAGTTCAATTTTATTGACATTTTCAGCTAATATCGTGGTGAGAATGTTTTTCCTCAATATAAGTAGGAAAGACACTAGTGGTAGTCTATTGCCGTTGCATTGCAATAGAATCCGACAGAAAAGTTCAATTCTATTGGCGTTAAGGCGTTTTCGACTAATATCGCGGTGAGCAAGCCTTTCTGCGTAAATAAGGGGGAATGACACTATTGGTTTGCTGTAGCCATTGCATTG
>NW_016925613.1:0-563 GCF_001483705.2 Eufriesea mexicana
GCCGCGGCCACTCTTTCTGGCCTACCATGAGCGAAGGAGAGCATATTTGGACACAGTAGTGCGGTCACACCCGCCGAAAAGCAGTGTGTTAGCGCAAAAGTAAAAGCAATACACTCCTAACCTGACCGAAAGTAACATAACCGAACCTAACGTAACCAAACCAGGGGTGCAACGACCGCTATTGCTGACTTCACCAGATCCTAGCAGAGAAGAATAGAGCGGTGTAGGACGCAGAAATCGACCAAACAGTAGTGCATAGCTCAAAATTCAAGGAAATCCCAACCAAACATAGAACATAGTCAAACCTAGCCTACCCAAACGTAGCATGACAAAGCCCAACGTGCCGCGACCACTATTCCTGGCCTCCCCATAGACAGGCAGAATACATTACAGGAGGGTGGAACGCAGGAGTCTATAGAAGGGCAGTCAATAGCAGAAAGGCCAAAGCTATGCAAGCCTACACCATGCTAGCATAACATATCCAAACGAAACATAACTATACCTAACGCACCGCAGCCACTATATCTGGTCTTTTCAGATCAAAGCAGGGCATAATAGAGCAC
>NW_016925614.1:0-235 GCF_001483705.2 Eufriesea mexicana
TAGATCTTGCATAGACCTATTCTCTGGCAAGTAGACGGCTGTACTTGCCATTTGATTGAAGGCGTTAGGCGATATATTCACCATGCTATTACAGGCTATAGATTTTGATTAGACCTATTCACTGGCAAGTAAATGGCTGTACCTGCCATTGGTTTGAAGGCGCTGGGCGATCTATTTACCACTCTATAACACGTTGGAGATTTTGAATTGACCTATTCTCTGGAAATTAGATGGC
>NW_016925615.1:0-7570 GCF_001483705.2 Eufriesea mexicana
ATGGCTTTGACTTTAATACTATAGTCTCCTATTCGGTGGAATTCTACGCTCTGGAGTGCTCTACTGTGCTTTGCTTGTCTCTGGGGATACCAGTAATCGTGGCCTCGGCACGACATGTTGAGGTAGGATACGCTAGGTCAGGTTATGTTAGCACGGGTTGGTCTCGGATATCTTCGACTTTTCTTCTTTACGCTGCGATTCCATGGATATCTGCACTCTACTCTCCTTTATTATGTTCTGCTTCGCGCTGTGCAGGCCAGCGATACTAATCGCGGCACGATAGGTTGAGTTACGTAGCGACATGATAGGTTATGTTAGGTTAGGTTTGGTTAGGATGGCATCCACTTCTCTGCTATACACTGCGGTTCGTTGAATTTCTGCGCTTTACTGTGCTCTAACATGTTCTGCTTGGTCCTGGGGAGGCCAGCGGTAGAGGCCTCGGCACATTAGGTTAAGTTACGCTACGTATGCTGGGGTTAGGATATGCCGTTTAGGCTAGGGTACCATCGACCTTTGCGCTTTGCACTTCAGTGCGGCGGATTCCTGCGCTCCACTCTGCTCTAGTATATTCTGCCTTGCTCTGTGGTTGCCATTATTGGAGGTCTGGGCACGAGGAGGTATGTTACATTTGTTTGGGTTAGGTTTGCTTGGGTTAGGATGAGATACCTTTGACCTTCGTGATATGCAATGACATTCTATGGACGACAGAGATCTGTTCTCCTCTAATATGCCCCGGTTGGAGACGGGGAGGCCAGCAATAGTTGCCTCGGAATATTCGGTTGAGACATTATACGTTTGGTTAGGCTAGGTTAGTCTGCGTTAGGTTAGGATACCTTTGACTTTTCCGCTGTACATTGCCATTCTCTGGATATCGGCTATTTACTTTCCTGTAATATATTCAGCTTGGCTCCAGCCAGGCCAGCAATATCGGTCGCGGCACGTTAACTTGAGTTATGCTTCCTTTGGTTAGGATACGTTGCCATTGTTATGTTTGGCTAGATACATCTTTCGTGGTATACACAGTTATTCGGTGGATTTCCGCGCTCTACAATGCCCTAATATACTTTGCTCGGCGCTAGAACGGCCGGGAATAGCGGTCGCCGCACTTTAAGTACAGTCTGCCTACATTTGGTTAGTTTGGGTTAGATTATGTTTGTTTAGGGTAACTCTGACTTTCGTGTAATACACTGCACTTTGGTGGCCTTCTGCGCCAATATGCTCCAGTATATTCTGCCTGTCTCTGTGGAGGCTAGCCGTAGTGTTCCAGGCACGCTGTGTTTGGTCCGGTACGATTGATTGAATTAAGTTTGGACAGGTTCGGATACGTTAAAGTCCACTTTTGTACTATACACTACTATCCGGAGGATTTCTACGCTCCACGTTGTTCCACTATGCTCTGCTTGGCTCTGTGGGCAGTAATGGTGGTCCCGCCACATAAGGTTGCGTTAGGCTACGTTCAGATATGTCACGTTTGCTTAGCTGAGGATAGGATAGCATCGGCTTTTGTGCTTTACACTGCTGTCCGGTGGATTTATGCGATTAACATTCCTTTTCTCTACTCTGCCCGTGTATGGCGAAGCCAGTAATAGTGATCTCGGCACTTTAGCTGGAGTTAGGCTACGTTTGGTTGGGATATGTTAGTTTGGGTTATTTTTGACTAGACTTGGCTTACGTGGTGTACACTGCAGTTCAGTGGGTTTATGCGTCCTACTGTCGTCTAGTATATTCCGCTTGGCGCTGTGGAGGCAGGCAATAATGACATCGGCACGTTAGATTGAGTTAAGCTACGCTCGGTTGTGTTACGCATGGTTATGTTCTTATGGGGTAGCTCCGACTATTGTGCTATGCACAGCGATTCTATGGAGTTCTGCGCTCTAATTTCTTCTCATATGCTCAGCTTGACTCGATGGAGGCCTGTCATAGCGGTCGCGGCACGTAGGCATGTGTCAGGTCACGTTTGGTTACGTTATGCTTGGTCAGGTTAGGAAGGACTTAGGTATGGATAGCTTCGCATTTCGTGGTATAAACTGTTGTTCGATGGATTTCTGCGCTCCGCTGTGCTGTAGTATGTTCTGCTTGGCTCTGGGGTGGCCACCAGTTGTGGTCTCGGAACGATAGTTTGAGTTACGCTACATTCGGTTATGTTAAGTATGGTCATGCTAGGATATGGTAGCCTCGACTATTGTGCTCTGCATTGCGATTCTATGCTTTTCTGCGCCCTGCTCTCCTCTATAATGTTCTGCTTGGCTGTGGGGAGTACAGTAATTCTTGTCTCGCCACGTTAGGATTGGCGTTGGGAAGAATGGCTTCCACTTTTGTGCTGTACAATGCTATTTGGTGAGTTTCTGCGCTCTACTGAGATCTAATATTCTCTGTTTTGCTCTGGGAACCCTAGAAATGGTGGCCGCGGCGCGTTAGATTGTGTGAGTCTAAGATCGGTTATGTCACGTTCGGTTACGTTTGTATAGGATAACTTTGACTTATTGCTATACACTGCTATACGGTGCATTTCTGCGGTCCCCATGGATCTACTATACTATGCACGATTGCAGAGAGACTAGAAATAGAGGTCGTGTCACGATATTTGAGAATTGTATATCGCTGAAATCCAACGAGCAGCAGTGTATAGCATGAAAGTCAATGCTAACCGATCCTAACCTAACAAAACGGGACATAGCCAAACGTAATATAACTGAACCTTACGTGACGGGACCACAATTGCTGACATCCCCAGGGCAATGCAGAACTTATTAGAGCCCAGTAGAGCGCAGAAATCAGCGGTATGCAGTGCATAGCGCGAAAGTCATGGCCATCATATCCTAACCAGGACAAATGTAACGTAACCGAACGTAACCTAACGCAGCCTAATGTTCCGTGATCACTACTGCTACCCTCATCAGAGTCAAGTAGGACATATTGGAGGGAGCAGAGCGCAGAGACCAATACAATCGCAGTGCATAGCACAATAGTCGAAGCTACCCAATCCTGGTACAGTCATACGTAGCACAACCGAACGCAGCTTGACTCAACCTAACGTGCCGAGACGACAATTGCTTGCATCCCCAGAGCCCAGCAGATTGTACTGGAGCACGGCAGGGGCAGGAAGGCTCCAAATTGCATTGCAAAGCACAAACGTGCCAGCTGCTTCGACTAACTTAACCAAAGCGAATGCAACCTAACATAACCTAGCATGCCGCGGCCACTATTTCTGGCCTCGACAGAGCAAAGCAGAGCATATTTGGGCACAGTATAGCTGTGAAATCCACCGAAAAGCAGTGTATAGAAGAAAAGTCAAATGTACTCTATCCTAACCTAACCAATCGTATCACCACCAAGCGTAACCAAGCTCAACCAACATTGCAGCCACCACACAATGCAGGCCTCCCCAGAGCCAAGCAGAACATATTAGGGCAGAGTATGGAGCAGAAATCCATAGGGTCTCAGTGTACATCGTAAAAGTGAAAGATACTCAAACCTAACCCAAACTAACGTAACCTCACCGGTCGTAGCCGAACTCAACGTAATGTGCCGCGACCGCCATTTCTGGCCTCCCCGGGCCCAAGCAGGGAACATTAGAACACAGTAGAGCAAAGAAATCCACTGTATAGTGGTGTCTGGCACAAAAGTCAAAGCCATCATAACGAAACTTAGCCAATCCTAACACAACCAAACGTAACCAAGCTGAGGCAAACGTATCACGGCTACAATTGCTGGCCTCCGCAATGTCGAGCAGAGCATATTCAAGCACAGCAGAGCGCATAAATCCACCGAAAAGCAGACTACACCATGATAGTCAAAGCTATATGTACCTAACCCGAACAAGCAGACACTGGCGAAATGTACCCTAACTCAACCTAACGTGCCGAGACCACTATTGCTGGCCTAACCATGGCCAGGCAGAGTAATCCAGATCACAGTATAGCACAGAGGCTCACCGAATTGCAGTGTACAGCACAATTTCCCATGCTATCACCTGCTACCCTAAGCAAACGTAAGGTAGCCAAACGTAGCCTGTATCAGGCTGACGTTCCGGAACCGCTATTACTGGCCTCGCCAGAGTCCAGCAGAGTACTGTGGAGCAATACAGAGCGCAGAGATACGTCAAATAGCTGTGTATGGCACAAACGTCGCAGCTATATTATCCTAACATGTGCAAACGTAATAAATCCAAACGCAACTTAACGTAACCTAGCATGCCGAGACAACCATTGCTGGATTCACGAGAGCCAATATACTGCAGATAGAATATACTGCAGAACAGCAGAGCGCGGAAAGCCTCCAAAGTGCAGCGAATAACAGCAATGTCAGAGATATCCTAACCGTACGTGACCAAACTTAACATATCCAAACGTATACAAACTAAACATATCGAGACGCAACCACTATTGCTGTCCTCCCCAGTGCCGAGAAGAACAAGCCAGATCACAATGGAGCGCAGAAATCCTCCGAATGTCAGTGTATAGCACAAAAGTCGAAGTTATCCTTGCCTAACATAATCAAACGTGTCATAACTAAACGTACCATAACTCAACCCAGCGGGCCGAGACAGATGTTGCTGGCCCCCGAAGGGCCAAGCAGGATATACCAGAGAAGAGTGGAGCGTAGGAACCAACCGCATTGCAGTGAATAGCACTAAAGTCAAAACTATCCTCTCCAAGCCTAACCAAACGTAACATAACCGAACGTAGCGTAACAAGAACTAAAGTTCCGGACCTCTGTTTCTGTCCGCCGCAGAGTACAGCAGAGAATATTAGAGTCATGTGGAGAGTAGAAGTACAGCGTGTATGAGTGTACAGCATGTACAGTACATATGTCATGGTTGTACTATTCTAACATGACCAAACGTAACATTTCAAAGCGCAACATAATCCAAACTTACGTGCTTAGACCATTATTGCTGTCCTCACCAGTGCAAAGCAGAACATGCCAGAGCACAGTCGAGAGCAGAAATCCGCCGAATAGCAGTGTGTACCACGAAAGTGAAAGCTATGCGAACATAACCCGAACTAACGTAACATAACCAAACGTAGCCTGACTCAAGCTAACGTGGCTGGCTCGCTATTGCTTGCCACACCAGAGCTATGCAAGGCGGGCTTGAGCACAGTAGAGC
Source organism: Eufriesea mexicana (assembly GCF_001483705.2). Taxonomy (NCBI): domain Eukaryota; kingdom Metazoa; phylum Arthropoda; class Insecta; order Hymenoptera; family Apidae; genus Eufriesea; species Eufriesea mexicana. Next base: position 5,111 of record NW_016925615.1, read on the forward strand.
GCAAAATTCCATCTAATAGCAGTGTATAGCACAAAAGTCAAAGGTATCCCCTCCTAACATAGCCAAACGGAAAATAAACAAACATAGCCTAAATGAAACTACCGTGCACGGGCCACTACTTTTGACCACCCCAGAGTCAAGCAGAGTACAGTAGAGCAGCGCACGAGTACGCCGCATAGCAGTATACAGCACAAGGTCACAGCTACAATATCTCAGCCAGTCCAAACGTAATATAACCGAACGTAACCTAACCTACCCTAACTTGGCGAGACCAATATTACTGGCCTCCCCAGAGCCAAGCAGAACATATTAGAGCACAGTAGATCGCAGAAGTCCAACGAATACCAGTGTGTAGCGCAAAAGTCATAGCCATCATAACCAAACATCCCTCAACCTGGCCTAACCAAACATAGCCAAACTAAACCCAACTAGCCGAGAGCACTATTCCCTGCGTCCGCAGAGACAATCATAATATGGTAGAGCACAGTAGGGCCCAGAAGACCATATGATATCAGTATTGAACACAATAGTCGAAGCTAACCTAACATAACCCAGAATAGCTTAACCCAACCAAACGCAACCTAACACAACCTAACGTGCCACGAACAGTATAGCTCGCTCCCGAAGAGCCACGCAGAGCATTATAGAGGAGAGTAGAGCACAGACATCAATAGAATAGCAGTGTAAAGCACAAAGGTCAAAGAGGTCCTAGCGTAACCTAGCCAAACATAGCATAACCAAACGTAACCTAACTCCACATAAACCTATCTACACCACTGTTGCTGCCCTCCCCAGGGCTAAGTAGAATATACCATAACGCAGTTGACCACAGAAGTCCACGGCGTTGCAATGTAAAGTACAGAAGTCAAAGGTAACCTAACCTAGCCTGACGTAACCTAGCCCAAACAAACGTTGCCTGACTGAGCATAAGGTGACGAGACCACTATTGCTTCCTTCCTATAGCTAAACTGAACATATCAGACAACAGTGGCGCGCAGATATCATCCGAACAGATGTATATATCACAAAAGTCAATGCTATACTCTCCTACCCTGACCAAACGCAACATAGCCAGACGTAGTATAAACCAAACTAGCGTGCGGACACCGCTATTACTGGCCTTCCCATTGCTGAGCAGAGTATAGTAGAACAATGTATAGCGTAGAAATCAATCGAAAAGCAGTGTATAGCGCAAAAGTCAAAGTTGCCCTATCCTAACCTAACAAGACGTGACATAACCAAACGTAAGCTAATCGAACATGGCGTGTCTAGAACACCATTGCTGGCATCCCCATCTCCAAGCATAACATATTAGAGGAGATAGAGCGCAGAAGCCCAAAGAATGGCTGCGCATAGGCAGAAGAGTCAATGCTATCCTTACCCGACCCCAACTAACATAACATAATCGATCGTATCATAACTCAGCCTAGTGCGCCGAGACCACTATTACTGGATTCATCCAGGCCGAGCGGAACATACTGCAGCACAGTAGAGCGCAGAAAGCTACTGAACAGCAGTGTATAGCACAGTAGTCATAGTTATCGTAGCCTAACATAACCAAACGTAACGTATCCAAACGAAACTTAACTCAACCTAACGTGGCGCGACCACTATTGCTGGCCTCCCGGCAGCCAAGCAGTACATATTAGAGGAGTGTAGAGCGCAGAAATTCATAAAATCGCATTACGCGGCACAATAGTCGAAGCTAGCCTATCCTGACGTAACCAAACGTCACAACGGTTCCTAGCATAGCTCTTCCAAGCGAGCCGAGACCATTATTGGTTGCCTCTCCAGTGCCAAGCGGAGTATACTAGGTCAAAGTAGAGTGCACTAATCCACCTCATTTCTGTTTATAGCAAGAAAGTCAAAGGTATCCTGACGTATCCTAACCAAACGTGACATAACCAAATGTAACCAAGCGTGGCTAGACCGCTGTTGCCGGACTCCCCATCGCCAAGCAGAACATATCAGTGGAGAGTGAAACGCAGAGGACAAATGATGGCAGTGTATGGTAGAAAGATCAAAGCTGTCCAAACATAGTCCACGCTAACATAACCTAACAAAGAGTAACCTATCTCAGCCTAGCGTGCCGACACCACTATTGCTTCCCACACCATATCTAAGCGGAATATAATAGAGCAAAGTTGAACACAGAAATAATACGCATTGCATTGTATAGCACATGAGCCAAAGGCATCCTAACCTAACACAAGCAAAGGTACCCGAACCTGTCACAGACAAGCACGACGTAGCGTGCCGCGACAATTATTGCCGGCGTCCCCGTAGACAAGTACAGATATGCAGCGCACACTTGAGCGGAGGAGCCCAGAGAATGGCAGTTTGCGGCACACAAGTCAAAGCTGGACCATACTAACCAAACGTAACCTAACCAAACCGTGCGTAGTGTGACCCAATATAGCGTAAAACGACCGCTATTGCTGGCCTCCAGATAGTCGAGCA
>NW_016925616.1:0-506 GCF_001483705.2 Eufriesea mexicana
AACAGGTTATAGATTTTGAATAGACCTATTCTCTGGCAAGTAGATAGCTGTGCTCGCCATTGGTTGAGAGCGTAAGGCAACCTATTCGCCAAGCTATAACACATTATAGATTTTGAATAGACATATTCTCTGGCAAGTAGATGGCTGTACTTGCCATTGGTTGAAGGCGTTATGCGACCTATTCACCGAGCTATAACGGACTGTAGATTTTGTATAGGCCTATTCTCTGGCAAGTAGGTGGCTGTCCCTGCCATTGGATTCAAGGCGTTAGGCGATATATTCACCAAGGTATAACAGGTTATATATTTTGAATAGGCCTATTCTCTGGCTAGTAGATGACTGTACTTGCCATTGGATTGAAGGCGTTATGCGATCTATTCGCCGAGCTATAACATGTTATAGATTTTGAATAGACCTATTTTCTGGCAAGTAGATGTCTGTTCATGACATTGGATTGAAGGCGTTAGGCGATCTATTCACCAAGCTGTAACGGATTATAGATTTTG
>NW_016925617.1:0-1141 GCF_001483705.2 Eufriesea mexicana
TAGAGAGCAGAGATCCACCGAACAGCAGTCTTTGCCAAGACAGTCAAGCATGTCCACGCCCAATGCAGACAAACGTAACCTAGCCAAGCGCAACCTAACTCAGCTTAACGTGAAGGGACACCTATTTCTGGCCTCCGCGGAGCCAAGAAGAATACAATAGAGAAGAGTAGAGCGTAGAAATCGACCGCATTGCAGTGACTAGCACAAAAGGTGAAGATACCCTAACCAAAACCAACTAAAACTAACCTAACCGAACGTAATCTAACTCAAACTAACTCGCCGCGACCAGTACTGCTCGCCTCCGCAGGTTCAAACAGAGCATATTAGATGAGAGTATGGAGCAGATATCCATAGAATCGCGGAGTATAGCAGAAAAGTAAGTGCTATAAATACCCAACCATAGCTAACGTAACATAACCAAACGAAGCGTATCCCAACCTAACACAGCGAGACAACTATTAATGACCTCCCCAGAGCAAAGCAGAACATACTAGAGCACGGTAGAGCGCAGAAATCCACCGAATAGCAGTATACAGCACAAAAGTCACAGGTACCCCATCCTAACCTTTCCTATCGTAATATAACCAAATGCAACATGACATAACCTAACGTGCTGGGACGCCTATTTCTAGATTCCACAGAGCCAAGAAGGATACACTAGAGCACAGCAGAGCGCCGAAGGCCTCCAAGGAGCAGCGGATTGCACAGACGCCAGGGATAACCTAACCTTTCTTTACCAATGCCAACCTAACCTAACGTTGAGTGACTGAACCTATCGAGACCAGACCATTGTTGCTGGCCTCCACAGTGCCAAGAAAAACATACCAGAGCACAGTAGAGAGCACATATCCACCGTATAGCAGTGTTTACCACGAAAGTCGACGCTACTCGAGGCTGACACAAGCTAACCTAGCCTAACCAAACCTAACTTAACTTAACCTAGTGTGCAGCGACCACTATTGCTGGCCTCCGAAGGGTAGAGCTGGGTTTAGTAGAGCACAGTAGGGCGCAGGAATCCTCCGAATAACAGTCTATGCCAAGAAAGCCAAAGCTATTCAAACCTAACCCTAAGGAACGAAACCCAACCAAACGTAACATAACACAACATGACGTGCCGAGCTCACTTTTTCTAGCCTCCACA
>NW_016925618.1:0-492 GCF_001483705.2 Eufriesea mexicana
TCTCGCCTCCACAGGGTCGAGCAGAGTTCAGTAGAGGACAGTGGAGTGCAGAAATCCACCGCATTGTATTGTATAGCACAATAGACAGAGATATCCTATCCCAACCTGAACTAACACAAACTAAAGGAATGTAGAATACCACAACATAACGTGCCGCGACCACTGCTTCTGGCATCCACGAAGCGAAATAGAATAGAGTAGGGCACTGTAGATCACAGAAATCCTGCGAAAAACGGTGTATAGCACAAAAGTCTAACATTTCATGACCTAACCTGACATTAACTGACCTAACCAAACGCAGCGTAGAAACACTACGTGATGTGACCAATATTGCTGGACACCGCAGAGCCTAGCAGAACATGTTAGAGCACAGTGGAAGGCAGAAATCCACCGAACAGAAGTGTATTGCACAAACGACAATGTTACTGAATCCTAAAATGGCCAAACGTAACATAACCGAACGTAACCTGACTCACACTGTCGTGCCCAGGA
>NW_016925619.1:0-541 GCF_001483705.2 Eufriesea mexicana
GAATTAAAAGCGTCACTCAAAGGATTAATCCAACGGCTACTTTGCTGTATTGGTTGATGTACCCACTATCTGAATGGGAGCTGTAAATATATCTATCTGTAGCTCGTGCCATCAATGATTGTTACAGAACTACTGTGGAATATATGTTGTCAGCGGTCAAATTAATCCAACAGCAATAGTATTGTGATGATGGCTGTACATACCACTGAGTTGTCAGTAGTTAGTACCCGAGTTGTAGCGAATCTGTCTTCTCCCATTCTAGAATTGCTACGGAATCCACGTCATCATTGAACAGATCAATACAACGGCCACAGTACTCAGTTGATGATTGTACAAAGAGCCATACTGTCAATCGTAAATATCTCTAGTCAATCGTGCAATGCATTGACAAGCATAGATTTCCATTGGTATATAAATCAACAATAAACTAATTAATCCAGCGGCTACCGTGCTATATGGGTGGATGTACCAACTAAACCACTGAGTGCTATAAATGTTTCTATTAATAACTGATGTATACGTTGATTAATCTAGAACAACT
>NW_016925620.1:0-589 GCF_001483705.2 Eufriesea mexicana
TATGGAGGAAAGATCATTTTGGCGTGCTATAACCATTGCAATGATATGGAATGTGCCTGGCAGGTTCCATTTTATCGACATTTTCGACTAATATCGTGGTGAGCTATCTTTCTTGCGTAAATAAGACGGAAAGATTCTATTGGCGTGCTATTGCCATTGCAATGCCAAAGAATCTGGTTGGAAAAATCAATTTTATTGACATTTTCGACTAATATGGTGGTGAGCTATCTTTCTTCCATATATCAGGAGGAAAGATTCTGTTGGCATGCTATAGGCATTGCAATGCTATAGAATCTTGCTGGAAAATTCAATTTTATTGACATTTTCGACTAATATCTTGGTGAGATAACTTTCCTGCATGAACGTGGAAGAAAGATTCTATTGGAGAGCTATAGCCACTGCAAAGGCTGCAGAAGCTGGCTGGAATATTCAATTTCATTGACATTCTCGACTAATATCGCGGTGAGCTAACTTTATTGCATAAACACGGAGGAAAGATTATATTGGCAGGCTGTAACCATTGCAGTGCCATAGAATCTGGATGGAAAATTCAATTTTATTGACATTTTCGGCTAATATCGTGGTGAGT
>NW_016925621.1:0-307 GCF_001483705.2 Eufriesea mexicana
CTATACCCGTCGCAATGCTATAGAATATGGCTGGAAAGTCCAATTTTGTTGACATTTTCGACTTATACCGTGGTGAGCTATCTTCCTCGCATAAGTAAGCAGGAAAGATCCTCTTGGCGTGCATTAGCCATTGCAATGCAGTAGAACCTGTCTTGAAAGTTCAATTTTATTGACATTTTCGACTAATATCGTGGTGAGCAATCTTCTTTCATAAATAAAGAGGAAGGATTCAATTGGCGTGCTATAACCGTCGCAATGCTATAGAATCTGGCTGGTAATTTCAATTTTATTGACTTTTTCGACTAAT
>NW_016925621.1:380-1494 GCF_001483705.2 Eufriesea mexicana
GCATTGCAAAGCTATAGAGTCGTCCTGGAAAATTCAATTTTATTGACATTTTCGACTAATACCGTTGTGAGCCAACCTTCTTGCATAAATAAGGAGTAAAGATTCTGTTGGCGTGCTATAGGCTTTGCAATGCTACAGAATCTAGCTGGAAAATTCAATTTTATTGACATTTCCGAATAATACCGTGGTGAGCCAACTTCCTTGCGTAAGTAAGGAGGAAAGATGCTTTTTGAGTGCTATAGCTATTGCAGTGATATAGGATGTGGTTCGAAAATACAATTTTGTTGACGTTTTCGATTAATATCGTGGTGAGCTATCTTCCTTGCGTAAGTAAGGAGGAAAGATGCTTTTTGAGTGCTATAGCTATTGCAGTGATATAGGATGTGGTTCGAAAATACAATTTTGTTGACGTTTTCGATTAATATCGTGGTGAGCTATCTTCCTTGCGTAAGTAAGGAGGAAAAATGCTTTTTGTGTGCTATAGCCATTGCAATGAGATAGATTGTGGCTGGAAAATTCAATTTTGTTTGCATTTTCGACTAATATCGTGGTGAGCTAACTTTCTTGCATAAATAAGGCGGAAACATTCTGTTGGGGTGCTCTAGTCATTGCAAAGCTATAGAATCTTCCTGGAAAATTCTCTTGTATTGACATTTTCGACTAATATCGTGGTGAGCTAGCTTCCTTGCGTAAGTAAGGAGGAAAGATGCTTTTTGAGTGCTAGAGCCATTGCAATGATATAGAATGTGGCTGGATAATACAATTTTGTTGACATTTTCGACTAATATCGTGGTGAGCAATCTTTCTTTCATAAATAAAGAGGAAGGATTCAATTGGCGTGCTATAACCGTCGCAATGCTATAGAATCTGGCTAGTAATTTCAATTTTGTTGACTTTTTCGACTAATATAGTGGTGAGCTAACTTTCTCGCATAAATTAGAGGTACAGATGCTTCTTGAGTGCTATAGCCATTGCAATGGTATAGAATGTGGCTGGAAAATACAATTTTGTTGACATTTTCGTCTGATATCGTGCTGAGCTAGCTTCCTTCCGTAAGTGAGGAGGAAACATTCTGTTGGCCCGCTCTAGTCATTACACAGCTATAGAATCTGGA
>NW_016925622.1:0-1006 GCF_001483705.2 Eufriesea mexicana
AAATATTGGTCTCGGCTCGTTAGGTTTAGTTATTCTACGTTTGGTTATGTTAGGTTATGTCAGTTTGGGTTGATTACATCTTTGACTTTTGTTCTTTGCACTTCAGTGCGGCGGATTTCTGCTCTCTCCAGCGCTGTAGCATATTCTGCTTTGCTTTGTGAAGGCCAGCAGTTGTTGTCCCGGCACGGCAGTTTATGTTACGCTGCGTTCGGTTAGATTACGTTTGGATATATTTGGGCAGGATAGCTTTGACTCTTGCGCAACAGACGGCTATTCGGAGGATTTCTGCTCTTTGCTTTGCTCTAATAAGCTCTGTTTGGCTCTGGGGAGCCCGGAAATAATGGGCTTGGCACGTTAGGTAACATATATTACGTTCGGTTATGTTAGGTTGGGTTTGGTTAGGTTAGGATGGCTTTGGCTTTTCCGTCATACACAGCGATTCTATAAATTTCTGCGCTCTGGTCTACTATAATATGTACCCCATGGCTCCGTTGAATGCAGCAATAGAGGATTCAGCACGTTAGGATTGATTAGGGTACGTTAGCTTATGTTAGGTTTGGCTAGGTTTGGATAGGATATCTTCAACTTTTGTGCTCTATACACATATTTGGTGGCATTTTGGGCTCTACTCTCTTACACTTTTGTGCTATACACTAATGTTCTGTCGATTTCTGCGCTCTTCATTTCTCTACTATGCTCTGCTCGACGTTGGGGACCAGCAATAGCTGTCGTGGCACGATGGGTAGTGTTAGGCTACGTTCGGTTATATTAGGTCAAGCTATGGTCGGTTAGAGTGGCTATGACTTTTGTGTTATACAATGCTATTCGTCGGGCTGCTGCGCCCTATCGCACTCTAATATGTTCTGCTGGGCTCTGTGCAGGCTAGTAATATAGGTCTCCACTTGTCACGTTTAGTTATTCTACATTTGGTAAAGTTAGGTTAGACCGCTAGAGCCAGGGTACCTGCAACTTTTGTGCTATGCACTGCTATTCGGTGGCTTTCTAC
>NW_016925623.1:0-487 GCF_001483705.2 Eufriesea mexicana
ATAGTACAATAGTCAAAGATATGCTGACCGAGCCTAACCTAACCTAACATAACCAAACGTAACGTAGCACAACCTAACGTGCCTCGTCCAAAATTGCTGGCGTCTCCAGAGACAAGCAGAATATGACAGAGCACAGTAGAGCCCAGGAGTCTATAAGGTAGCAGCATCAGGCACAATGGTCAAGGTTACCCTAAACTAACCCAAAATACCCTGATGCAGCAAAATGTAATCTAACTGAACCTAACTTGCCGCGACCGGTATTGGTGGCCTCCAAGGTGCCACGCGGGGCATCATAGAGGGTAGTAGAGTGCAGAAATCCGTCGAAAAGCAGTGTACAGCGCAAAAGTCACAGATAGCCCCTCTTACACTGACCAAACGTAACATAACCTAACGTAGCAACGAAACGACCAAACTTACCAGCCCTTACCACAATTACTGGCCTCCCGAGAGTAGAGCAGAGTACAGTAGAGCAATGAAGGGAGTAGAA
>NW_016925624.1:0-634 GCF_001483705.2 Eufriesea mexicana
GCAAAGGAGAACATATTAGGGCACAGTAGCGCGGAGAAATCCACCGAAAATCAGTGTGTAGCACAAATTTCAAAGCTGTACTGTCCTAACCTGACCAAACGTAACATAACCGATCGTAACGTAAACACCCCACGGGTGCAACGACCGCTACTGCTGACCTCGCCAGATCCAAGCAGAGTACAGCAGTGCGGTGTAGAACACTGAAACAGTCTGAATAGCAGTGCATAGCCCAAAAGTCAAAGCTACCCTAACCTAGCGCAACGTTCCCTGACATAACCAAACGTATCTAACTGAGCCTAACGTGGGGCGACCACTACTACCGGCAGCCCGAGAGCCGAGAAGAGCGCAGCAGAGCAATGTAGAGCGCATGAAAAGCCAAACAGCAGCGTATACCGCAAAAGTCTAAGCTATCCGACCCTGACCTAACCAAACGGAACATAACCGAACGCAACCTAATTCAGGCTAACGTGTTGACACCAACAATACTGCTTGCCTCCCCATAGGGAAGCAGAATATGCCAGAGTACATTAGATCGCAGAGATCCACCGAATAGCAGTGTGTAGCACAAAAGACAAAGTTACCCTAACCAAACGTAGCCAAACCCAGCAAAGCCTACCGTAACCTGACTGAACCT
>NW_016925625.1:0-494 GCF_001483705.2 Eufriesea mexicana
TTATAGCTCGATATATTTACAATTGACATAACAGTACTGAGTATAGCCATCATCATGGTACTATAGTCTTTGGATTATTCTGTTGACTTACGATTTAAGTACCAAGGTAGCTCTAGAATTATCTATGCATACATCGTTTATGGATAGGGACACTGTCAATTCCAAGTACGGCATTTGGTATATGCACTAATGGATCACTGTAGATGTTGGATTAATCTGTTCAGTGACGATTTATATTCCGCGGATGCTCTAGAATATTCTATGTGTACATCATGCATGTGTGGTGATATTTACAATTCCCAGTATTGTAGATGCTGTATCCACCAATGGGTCCCTGTTGACGCAGGATTAATCTGTTCCGTCATGATCTAGATACTACTGCAATTCTAGGATGACAAAAGGCAGACCGATTAGCGCTCGAGGAGCATTAGCAGTTGACGGAACTATGGTGATTACGGCCATCAAACAGTACTGTAGCCGTTGGATTACCTTGT
>NW_016925626.1:0-833 GCF_001483705.2 Eufriesea mexicana
CTGCTATTCGGCGGGCTACTGAGCTCTACATTTTTCTACTATTCCCTGCTCGACTTTCGGGATTCCAACAATTGGGTTCGCGGCACGTTCGGTAGAGTCAGATTACTTTGGGTTAGGATAGGTTACGCAGTGTTAGGTTAGGATATATTTGCCTTTTGTGCTGCACAATGCTATTCTATGGCCTCCTGCGCTCTACTCTGCTCTACCACACACTGCTCGTCTCTTCAGGCGCCAGGAATAGTGGTCACGGCACGTTAGGTTGCGTTATGCTACGTTTGGTTACGTCAGGTTTGGTTGTTTGGTTGGTATAGCTCTGACCCCTGCGCAATATACTGCTATTCGGTTGAGTTCACCGTTCCACATTGCTCCGCTATACTCCGCTTGGCTCTTGAGGGGACAGCAGCAGTGTTCGTGACACCCTAATTTTGGTAACGATACGTCTGTTTATGTTGCGTTGGGTCAGGTTAGGACAGGACAGCTTTGACTTTTGGGCTCTGCACTGCTATTCGGTGGTTTTCCGCGCTCTACTGTGCTCTAATATGTTCTACCTTGCTCTGGCGAGGTAGCAATAGAGGTCTCGGCAATCGGCAAGTTAGGGTGAGTTAGTTTACGTTTGGTTAGGTTAGGACGGGGTAGCTTCGACCCTCGTGCTGTGCACTGCAATTCGGCGGACTTCTACGCTCTACTGTGCACTAGTACGTTCTGCTGGGCTCAGGGCGGGGCAACAATTGCGGTCTCTGCGCATTAGGTTGAGTTATGGTATGCTAGGTGATTCTCTGTTTGTTTTTTGTTGGATTTGGATAACTTTGACTTTTCTGATGTACACTGCGATT
>NW_016925627.1:0-875 GCF_001483705.2 Eufriesea mexicana
AGCGTGAAACTGCGCAGAATAGCGTTATTCATTGAATAACAGGTATTTCATTCATTTTCAGCAAAGCCTGAATACAGTTTCAGCGATCTTTTGGAATAATTGGGTTTTATGCGGTAAAGTTTCTTTACTGCTTCGGAACTGCGCATAGTAATACTAACCTAGAAACGTTACACATTTCCAGCAATCGCAGTGTTGTCTGAGCGCGGTTTCAGCGAATTTTTGAATAATTTGCGATTTTTTGGTGAAGGTTTACTACTGCTTTGTTACTGCACAGGAATATTTATATTATTAATATCACAAATTTCATGCAATTTCAGCGGAATTTGATTACGGTTTCAGAGAATATTAGGAATACTTTCGATTTTTTGTTGCAAAGTTTTACTGCGGATTCAGATCTGTACCGAATAGCTTTATTTTAGCAATATCACAAACTTCATGCAATTTGAACTCCGTTTGGTTGCATTTGTGTCGTCTGCGAACCTTTGCTGATAGGTATTGAGCGCCATATTAACTGTTCCTTACTCATTAAATATAAGAATCTATAGCCAAAGGGCGATCCTATAAAATTCCATAAATATAAGAACCTGTAGCATAAGGGTGATCAAATAAATGACAAATTCCAACCATATTACGATAATGTCGCGAGACACGTGCATCTGCTTTCCAACGCCAAAGAGGCTTCTAAAGGCTGGCATGATGCGTCCCATTTCTGAATGCACAGCTTCCGAACAGTCCAAGACGTATGAGGGAGCCATAGTGGCGAGCGAAGGAGCTCCGATCACGCTATTCATGTCCCGCGATCCTCGCTCTTCGCTCATCAATGATGGTCCTCTCGGCACGATGTTGCCTTGTGTGTTACGTTCATGGCTATTAAC
>NW_016925628.1:0-524 GCF_001483705.2 Eufriesea mexicana
AGAACGAAAGTTGAAGCAATCCTGACTAAACATGACCTAACCGAACCTCAACGAACGTAACCTATCTCAACCTAACGCGCCGTGAACGCTATTGCTGCCCTCCCCACGGCCAAGTAGGACTCACTGCAGCAAAGTAGATAACAGAAATCCAGCGAATTGCAGTGTACAGCACAAAAGTTGAAGCTATCCTAACCTAACCAGACGCAACCTAACCCAAACAAACGTAGCATATCTGATTGTAACGTGCTGGAACCACGATTGCTGGCCTACCCATAGTCGAGCCGAGGATATTAGAGGACAGTAGAGCACCGAAAGCCATACAATCGCAGTGAACAGCACAATAGTCATAGCACTGCGAACATAACCCATGTCAACGTAACCTAACCAACGGTAGCCTAACACAACCTAAGTGCCAGGAACAACATTTCTAATCTCAGGGCCAAGCAGAATATGGAAGAGCGCAGTCGAGCGCAGAAATCAACGGAACAACAATGTAAAGCACGAAAGTCATAAGTCGAGCATAA
>NW_016925629.1:0-807 GCF_001483705.2 Eufriesea mexicana
GGCCCGTTATATTGAGCTAGGTTACGTTTGGTTATGTTACAATTGCTTAGATTAGGAGAGCCTTGCTTTCACTTTAGTGCTATAGTCTGCTATTAGGGGGATTTCTGCGCCCCACAGTGCTATAACGGTTTCAGCATGATATGGTGAGGACAGTAAGAGTGGTCTCAGCGCGATATGATTATTCATGTTACGTTCGGTTAGGTAGGGTTTGGCTATGCTTGGTTAGGAAAGCCTTATGTATTCTGCTGTACACAGATATTCGGTGGAAGTCTGTGCTCTACTGTACCCCAGTAAGTCCTGCCTGACTCTGAAGGCGGGGGGGAGGGGGGTGCAGCAGTATCGGTATCGGCACGTTAGGCTGAGTTAGGACGTGTTTGTCTATTCTCGGTTCGTTTGGTTTAGGTTTGGATAGCTTCGACTTCTCTGGTGTACACTGCGATTCGATGGGCTTCTGCGTTCTAGTCTGCACTAATGTATTCTGCTTGGCTCTGAGGAGGCAAGCAATAGTGGCCGCGGCACGTTATGTTGAGACAGCTTACGCCGGTTAGGCTTGGTTGGGATTGGCAATGCTATGACAGATCTAACTTCTGTGCTGTACACTCTATTCGGTGTACCTCTGCGCTCTACTGTGCTCTAGTATTTCCTAATCGCATATCTGGGCTGCTGCAGCAGTTGCGGCAGGTTAGGTTGTGTTTGGCTATGTTTGGCTATGCTCTGTTCGATTCGGTTAGGTATGGGTTGCTCTGACTTTTCTGATGTACACTGCAATTCTATGGATTTTTGAGTTCTACTCTTCATTAATGTGTT
>NW_016925630.1:0-531 GCF_001483705.2 Eufriesea mexicana
TTTTTTGCATAAATAAGGAGGAAGCACTCGGTTGTCTTGCTATAGGCATAGCAATGCTATAAAATCTGCCGGGAATATTCAATTTTATTGACATTTTCGACAAATATCGTGGTGAGCTAACTTTCTTGCATAAACAAGGAGGAAAGATTATATTGGCAAGCTGTAACCATTTCAATGCTATAGAATCTGGCCGGAAAATTCAATTTTATTGACATTTTCGAATAATATTACAATTTTATTGACATTTTCGAATAATATTTTGGTGGGCTACCTTTCTTGCATAAATAAGGCGGAAACATTCTTTTGGCGTCTTATAGCTATTTCAATGATATGGAATGTGCCTGGCAGATTCAATTTTATTGACATTTTCGTCTAATATCGTGGTTAGCTATCTTTCTTGCGTAAATACGACAGAATGATTCTATTGGCGTGCTATTGCCATTGCAATGCCAAAGAATCTTGCTCTAGAATTCAATTTTATTGACACTTTCTATTAATTTCGTTGTGAGCTATCTTCTTTGCATAGGTATG
>NW_016925631.1:0-8072 GCF_001483705.2 Eufriesea mexicana
GCCTTTTCAGGGCCAACCTGAAAGCATAAGGGCTCTGCGGGCGCGGAAATCCATCTAATAGCATACTATGGAAATAAGGTCAAAGCAACCGGCTCGTAACGTAACCAATAATGACATGACCAAGCGTAACCTATCTCACCCTAGCGTGCAGCGACCGCTATTGCTGCCCACCCCAGGGCCAAGCAGGTCATACTAGAGCACAGTAAAGCGAAGAAAACCACCGAATAGCAGTGCAAAGTGCAAAAGTTAAAGTTATCCGAACCAAACATTGCCTAACCGAAACTAATAGAACGTAGCCCGACCCATCGTAACCTGCCGAGACAACTATTGCTGGCCTTGCCAGAGCCAAGCTGAAAATATTAGAGCATTGCATGGCGCAGGAGCCCACCTAATAGGGGGATGGGCTTTTGCACTAAAGTCAAAGTTATCCTCTGCTAACTTAACAAACCGTGCCATAACCATACGAAAACTAACTCAACCTATCATACCGCGAGCACTATTGCTGGCCTCCACAGAGTCAAGCCGAACACATTAGTTAGGAGTAGACGGCAGAAGTACACAGAATCGCAGTGTACATCAGAACAGTCGAAGCTACCCAAACCTATCCCAAAGTGACGGAACATAGCCAAACATAGCACAACTCAACCTAACGTGCCGAGACCGCGAATAGTTGCGTCGCCAGAGCCAAGCAGGACATACTAGAGCTCAGTAGAGTGCAGAGATCAGCCGAAAGCAGTGTACAGCACAGAAGTTGTAACTGCCTTCACCAAACGGAAACCAACCCAACCTAACCGAACCTAGCCTGACTCATCATAACTTGCCGAGGACACTCTTGCTGGCCTTGCCAGAGCAAGGGCGAAAGTATCAGAGCACTGTCGGGCGCAGGAATCCACGTAATAGCAGACAATGACACTAAAGTCAACGATATCCGCTCCCAGCCGGACCGACAATAAATTGATCAAATGAAACGTAACACAAACTAACGTGCCGCTGCCACCAATGCTGGTCTCAGCAGAGCTAAACACAACATATCAGTGGAGAATGGACGGCAGAAATCCGTTAAACCTCTGTGTATATCAGAAAAGTCGAAACTACCAAAGCCTAACCCAAACCAACAGAACATAGCCGAACATAGCCTAATTCAAGCTAACGTGCTGGGACCACTATTGCTGGCCCTTCCAGAGTCAAGCTGAGAATATTAAAGCAATGTAGGAGCAGTAATCCACCTAATAGCAGGCTATATCACTAAAGTCAAAGTTGTCCTCTGCATACCTAGCCAATCGTAACATAACCAAACGTAACCAAACTCAACCTAACGCGCCGCGACAACTATTTCTGGCCTCCTCAGCGCATAGCAGAGAATAATAGATCACAGTAGAGCGCAGAAATCCTCCGAATAGCAGTGTAGAGCACAATAGTCAAAGCTACCTTCTCCTAACCTATCCGAACGTGATGCAAGCAAGCGTAACCTAACTGAACCGAACGTGCCAAGACCACTATTCCTGGCCTCCCCAGAGTCTGGCAGAGTATAGTCGACCACAGTAGAGCACAGAAATCCCGCAAATAACAGTCCGTGTCAAGAAAGTCAAAGCTACCCAAATCTAACTCGAACAATCGTAAACTAACCAAACGTAACATAACTAAACCTAACGTGAAAAGCCCACTACTGATGGCCTCCCCAGTGCAAAGCAGATCATATTAGAGCACGCTATAGCGCAGTATTCCACCGAATAGCAGTGTATATCACAGAAGCTAAATCTATTCTCGACCGCTATTGCTGGCCTTCCCAGGGCCCAGTCAAAAGTATTACAGCACTGTAGGGCGCAAAAATCTGCATAATAGCAGTTTATATCACTAAAGTCGCAGCTACTCTCTCCTAACCCAACCAATCGTAACATTACCAAACGTAACGTAGCACAGCCTAACTTTCCGGGACCACTATCGCTGGCCTACCCAGAGGCAAGCAGAACAAATTGGTGGAGAGTGGAACGCAGAAATCCATAGAATCGCAGATTATATCAGAAAAGTGGTAGCTGCCAAACCTAACCTAAAGTACCACAAGATGTCCAAGCATAGCGCAACCCATCCTTATTTTCCGAGAACGCTATTACTGTCCACCACCTAGAGCCAATCAGGACATGCTAGAGCACAGTATATCGCAGAAATCCAACGAATAGCAGCGTGCAGCACAAAAGTTGAAGTTATCCTGACCAAGCTCAACCTGACCCAACCTAACAGAGAGTAACGTGACCCATCGTAACGACCCGAGACCGCTATGCTTGGCCTTGCCAGAGCCAAGCTAGAGGCATTGGAGCACCGTAGGGCCCAGAAATCTACATAATAGCAGGCTATAGCACGAAAGCCTAGCTATACTATCCTAACATAATTAATCGCAACATAACCGAACGTATCCTAACTTACACTGACGTGCCGCGACCACTATTACTGGCCTCCACAGTGCCAAGCAGAACATACTAGAGGGCAGTAGAGCGCAAAAATTCAACGAATAGCTATAGCACAAAAGATAAAGCTATTTTGACCAAACTTAGCGTAAACGAACGTAATACGAACGTAACCTGACTCAACATAAGTAGTATACTAAGCAGAATACCACCTGATAGCAGACCATGGCACTGAAGTCAAAGCTATCCTCTCCTAACATAGCCAACCGTAACGTAAACATACGTAACATATCAAAAACAAACGGGCTGCGAACACTTTTTCTGCCCTTCCCAGAGTCAAGCGGAACACACTATTGGAGAGCGGAGGGCAGAAACCCTTATAATCGCAGTGTATATCAGAAAAGTCACAGCTACCCGTCTAACTCAAAGCAACAGGGCAAAACCAAGATCAGCATATATCAACCTAACGTGCCGAGACCGCTATTGCTGGCCTCCTCAGAGCCAAGCGGAACACTCTAGTGCGGACTAGAACGTAGATATCCATAGAATCGTTGTGTATACCAGAAAAGTCGAAGATATCCGAGACCTAATCCATACCAACGGAACATAGCCAAACATTGCCTGACTCAACCTAACATGCCTAGACCGCTATTGTTGCCATCCCCAGAGCCAAGCAGGACATACTAGAGCACGGTAGAGAGCAGAAATCTACCGAAGAGTAGCGTTCAGCGCAAAAGGTAAATCAATCCTGACATAACTTAGCCTAAACCAACATAACCGAACATAACCTGACTAAACATAACGTGCCGAGAACACCATTGCTGGCCTTTCCAGAACCCAGCTGAAAATATTAAAGCACTGTAGGGAGCAGAAATCCACCTAATAGCAGACTATGGTACTAAAGTCAACGCTATCCCCACCTAGCACAACCAACCGTAACATAACCACACGTAACCCAACTAAAACTAACGTGCAGCGACCACTATTTCTGGCCTTCTCAGAGTCAAGCGGGACACACTAGTGGACAGTGGAGGGCAGAAATCCATATAATCGCAGTGTATATCAGAGAAGTCAAAGATATACAGGTCTAACCCAAATCAACCGAGCATAGCCTAACCTAGCCTGACTGAAAGTAACGCGCGGAGACCCCTATTTCCAGAAATCCCACAGCCATGCTGATCGCATTAGAGCACTGCAGGCTGTGGAAATACTCCTAACAGCAGGCTGTAGCACTAAGGTCAAAGGAATCCTCCCCTGAACTATCCAACCATAGCATAACCGCAAGTAACATATCTCATCCCAACGTGCCAGAACCACTATAACTGGCCACCCCAGAGCCAAGCAGAATAGCTTAGTGCAGAGCAGGACGCAGAAATCCGTAGAACAGCAGTGTATATCGGAAAAGTCAAAGCTGCCCGAACCTAACCCATACCAACCGAGCATACAGAAACATGGACCAACTCAACCTAAAGTGCCGAGACCGCTATTGCTGCCATTCCCAGAGACAAGCAGGACATACTATAGCACAGAAGAGCGATGCTGCCCATCCCAGGGCCAAGCAGGACATAATAGAGCACAGTAGAGCGCAGAATTCCACCTAATAGCTGTGTACTGCACAAAAGTGACAGCTACCGTGACCAAACTTAGCCTGAACCAACCTAACAGAACATAACATTTTTCAGCGTAACGTGCAGAGACAACTATTGCTGGCAATCCCAGTACCAAGATGAAAGCATTAATGAACTGCGAGGCGCAGAAATCCACCATACAGTAGACTCCAGCACTAAGTTCAAAGCCATCCTCTCCTGATTCTGCCAATCGTAGAATAACAAAGCGTAACCTATCTCAACCTAACGTGCCGCGACCAGGCTTGCCGGCCTCCCCAGAACCAAGCAGAACACATTAGTGGAGGGTAGAACGCAGGAATCCATGGAATCTCAGTGTATATCCGAAAAGTCAAAGCTACCAGTCCTAACCGAAAACGATCCGAACATAGCCAAACATGGCATAACTAAACCTAGCGTGCCCAGACCGTTATTGCTGTTATAACCAGAGCCATTCAGGCTATACTACAGCGTAGTAGAGCGCAGAAATCGATGAAATAGCAGTGCTCGGCACAAAAGGTAAGGTTATCCTCTCCAAACTTAGCCCGACCCAACCAAACCATACGAAACCGGACCCAACGTAAAGTGCCGAGAACACTATTGCTGGCCCTCTCAGAGCGAAGCTGAAAGAGTTAGAGTGCTGTAGCGCGCAAAGATCCACCTAATAGCAGACTATGGCGCTACGGTCAAACTACCTCTCTTAACATAACCCATCATGACATAAGCAAACGTAACTTAACTCCACCCAACGTGCTGCGACCACCATCGCTGGCCTCCCCAGATCCAAGCAGAACACATTAGTGGAGAGCAGGGCGTGAAATTCGTAGAATCGCTGTGTGTAGAAGAAAAATCAAAGCTATACAGACCATGGCCATGCTAACATAAACTATCCGAACGTAAAGTAACCCAACCTCACATGCCGCGGCCTTAATTTCTGACCTTCCAAGATCCAAGCAGAACATACTAAAGGAAAGTAGGGCGCGGAAATTCAACGTAGTGCAGTTTATAGCACAAAAGTCAAAGCTACCCTTTCCAAGCCTGTCCAAACGTAAGGTAACCAAACGTAACCTAACAATTCCTAACGTGACGTGGCAACTATTGCTGCCCTCGTCAGAGCCAAGCAGAACATATTGGAGGAGAGTAGAGCGCAGAAGCCGATGGAATCGCAGTACATTGCACAAGAGTTGTAGTTACACTATCCTAACATAGCCAAGCGTAACATTGCCGAACGTAGCTTAACTCAACCTAACGCTGCGAGATCGCCCTTGCTTGCATCCCCAGAGCCAAGCAGAAAATGCTACAGCACAGCAGAGCGCAGAAGTCCACAGAAAAACTGTGTACACCCTTAAAGTCAAAGCAGTCTGAGCCTAACCCGAGCGAACACAGCCTCACCGAACGTAGCCTAACTCTACATAACGTGCAGAGGCCACCATTACTGGCCTCCCCATGGTTTAGCAGAGTACAGTAGAGGAATGTAGAGCGTAGATATCCCCCGAACAGAGGTGTACAACACAAAAGGCAAAGCTATCCTGTCCTAACCTAACCAAACGTACAATTCAGCGGAAGCAACGTATCCCAAACTGACGTGCCACGACAGCTGTTGCTGGCCTCACGAGATCTAAGCAGAGTACAGCAGAGCAATGTGGAACGCTGAAATAGTACGAAGAGCAGTGCTTAGCTCAAAAGTCAAAGCTATCATAACAAAGCCTAACCAAACGTAACATTACCAAACGAAGCCTGACAAAGACTTTCGTGACATTGCCACTATTCCAGGCCTCCGCAGAGCCACGCACGATATACTGGAGCAGAGTACATCGCAGGAGGCCACCAAATGGCAGCGTATACCAAAAAAGTCTAAGAAATCCTAACCTAACCCTACCTAACCGAACCTAACCAAACTAAGAATAAATAATCCTAACGTGCCGAGGACACTGTTACTGGCCGGCCCAGCGCCAATTAGAACAGATTATAGAAAAGCAGGGCGCAGAAATCTCCGAATAGCAGTGTAAAACACAGAAGGCGATGCTATTCTAGCCAAACGTAACGTAACCTAATCCAACCGAACGTAACGTATCTCAACCTATTGTGCCGCGACAGTTATTGCTGGCCTCCCCGGCGTCGAGCAGAGTATAGTAGAGCAATCTGGAGCGCAGAAATTCTACGTATAGCGGGGTAAAGCGCAAAAGTCATAGCTATCCATACCAAACCAAGACTAAGGTAGAATAACCAAACATAGCGTAACCCAAGCTAACGCGCAGAGACCACCATTTCTGGCCCCCCAGAACAAAGGCGGTCATAATAGGGCACAGTAGAGGGCAAGGATCCTCCGAATAGCAGCGTATAACACAAATGTCATTGCCATCCTAACCACACATAGCCCACCGTAACGAAACCAAACATAACCTGACTGTACCTAACGAGCCGAAGCCACTATTGCTGGCCATCGCACAGCCATGCAGAGCATATGAGAGCACAGCAGAGCGCAGAAATCACGTGTACAGCAGTGTATAGCACAAATGTCGAAGCTATCCTATCCTAACCGGACCATGCGTATCATAACGAAACGTAGTATTACAAAATTTGTCGTGCCTCGACCATTATTACTGGCCACCTCCGAGTCGAGCAGAGTACAGAAGAGAACAGTAGAGCGCAGAAAGCCACCAAATAGCAATGTATGGCACAAAAGTCAAAGATATCCTTACCTCACTAGAGCTAACCTAACCTAACCAAACGTTGAATATGTAAACCAATGGCGCCCAGACCTCTATGGCTGGTCTCCCCAGAGCCAGACAGAACATATTAGTGCGCAGCAGAGCGCAGAAATCCACCGAATAGCAGTGTATATCACAAAAGTCAAAGTTATCCTATACTGGCCTAACCAAGCGTATCGTAACCAAACTAGGACTAACTCTGCGTAACGCGCCGCGGCCACTATATCTGGTCTCCATAGAGCAAGGCAGAGAATATTAGATAACAGCAGAGCGCAGAAATCCACCGAATAGCAGTGCATAGAGCGAAAGTCAAAGCAACAATCGCCTAACATAACCAAACGTAACATAACCGTACGCAACGTACCTCAGCCGAACGTGCCGAGAGCATTATAGCCGGCCTCCACATAGCGAAGCAGAATATACTGGATCACAGCAGAGCGCAGTAATACACCGCATTGCCGCGTGTGGCACAAAAGTCAAAGCTAACTTGCCCAAACCCAGCCAAACCTAACGTAACCAACGTAATATAACACAACCTAACGAGTCGAGAGCACTATTCCTGGCGTACTCACAGACAAGCAGGGTGTGATAGCGCAAAGAAGAGTGATGAAGTCCATAGAATAGCAGTGTGTTGCACAAAAGTCAAAGTCACCATAACCTAACACAACGCAATCTAACATAGCTGAGGGCATTAAAACTCAACCTAACATGCGCCGACCACTACTACTGCTCTCACGAGGGTCGAGCGTGGTAGAGCGAGGCAATGTAGGGCGCAGAAATCGCCCAATTGCAGTGTATAGCAAAAAAGGCAAAGCTACCCTGTCCTAACCTAACCAAGCGTAACATATCCAAACGCAACCTGACTCAATCTAACGTGCCGAGGCCACTATTGCTGGTCTCTACAGAGAGGAGCAGGATATAATGGGGCACAGTAGAGCGCAGAAAGCCACCAAACAGCAGTGTATGGCACAGAGGGCAAAATCTTCCTAAACGAACCTGACCCAATCTGACATAACCAAACTTAAAATAACTAAGCCTATCGACTCGGGACCTCTATCGCAGGTTTCGCCAGGTTTGAGCAGGGCATGGTAGAGCAATGCAGAGTTAAAAATCCTCCCAATATCAGTGTACAGCACAAAAGTCAAAGTTACCATATCCTAACTTAACCACACGTAACATTACTCAACCAAACGGGCCACGAACATTATTACTGGCCTCGCCAGAGACGAGCAGAACATATTAGAGCACAGTAGAGCGCAGAGATCCATCGAAGAGCTCTGTACAGCTTAAAGGTTGAGGCTATCCTATCTTGAACTAACTAAACGTAGCATCAGCAGGCGTAACGTAACCCAACG
>NW_016925632.1:0-253 GCF_001483705.2 Eufriesea mexicana
AGTGGCCTCGGCAGGTTAGTTTGTGTTAAGTTACGATTGCTTATGTTACGTTTGGTTAGGTTATGATTGGATAGCTATGACTAGTGTGCTATATCCTGCTGTCCGGTGGATTCCTCCGCTCTACTGTGACCTAATGAGCCAGGCTATGCTCTGGGCAGGACATAAATTTTTGCCGCGGCACGATATGTTTAGTTAGGTTACATTTGATTAAGTCACGTTAGTATGGGTTACTGTTGGTTAGCGTTGACCTTTC
>NW_016925633.1:0-262 GCF_001483705.2 Eufriesea mexicana
TCCACTCATCCATCCATACATCCATCCACTCAATCATACATCCATAAATGCATCCTCCCATACGTACGTCCATCCATACATCCATACATATATCTATACATGCATCCATACGTTCATCCATACATACATACATCCCTACATGCATCCATACATCCACACATCCATATATCCATAAATCCACCAATCCGTACTTCCATCCATCGATACATCCATCCATTCATACATCCATACATACATCAATACGTACATCCATTCATCCATA
>NW_016925633.1:324-2722 GCF_001483705.2 Eufriesea mexicana
ATACATCCACACATACATACATCCACAAATCCGTCCAACCATACATACATCCATGCGTACATCCATACATACATACATAAACCCATACACACATCCATACATACATCCACCCATACATCCACACATACATTCATACACACATCCATACATACATCCATAGATATGTCCATACATACGTACGTACATACATCCATACATCCATCCATACGTGCATTCATACATTCGCCCTTCCATCCATCCATGCATCCGTTCTTCCACCCATCCTTTCACCCGCTCTTCAGTTCACCCACCCATCCATTCATCCACCCGCACATACATACAGACAAACATCTATCGTTACATACATCCATCCATTCACACATCCATACATCCATAAGTACGTCCAACCATTCAACCATCCATCCATACATACATCCATACGAACATCCATAAATCCATACATACACCAATATACATGTCCATACATGCATCCATCCATACATGCACACATACATCCATACACAAATCCATAAATACATCCATACACACATCCATACATGCATTAATGGATATATCCATACATACATTCGTACATGCATCTGTAGATACGCCCTTCCATCCATTCATGCTTCCGTTCTTCGACCCAGCCATTCACCCACCCTTCAGATAATCCACCCATCCATTCATCCACCCGCACGTCAGAACAGATATACATCTGTCCTTCCATACATCCATCCTTTCATACATCATCCCATTCATACATCCGTCGATCCGTACATCCATACATCCATACATCCATCCACCAATCTATCCATCCATCTATACATCCATACATACATCAATACATACGTCCATACATACATCCATACATTCATTCATACATACATCCACAGATTCATCCTTAGATACATCCGCACGTACATCCACACATGCATCCAAGCATACATCCATACATACATCCACACAAGCATCCATACATATATCCGTACATTGTTTCACTCATGCATCCACACATCTGTACAACAATACATCCATCCTTCAATATATCCTGCCATCCACACATACATCCCCAAATACAACCATCCATCCATACACCCATACATAAATACATCCATACATCCATACATATATACATCCATACGTCCATACATCCATACATCCGTCCACCAATACCTGAATCCGTCCATACATCCATCCATCCATACATCCATCCATCCATTCAACCATTCATGCACACATACATGCATCCATACATCCACCTTGCCATACATCATATCCACCTTGCCATACATCCGGCCATCCATATATGAACCCATCCATACATCCACCGAACCATATATCCATCCGTCAATACAAGCACCCATCCATACATCCATCGATCCATACATCTATCCATCCATGCATCCATCGATCTATGCATCCATACACCCGTACATCAATAAATCCATCCTTCCATACATCCATCCAACCATACATATACCCATACATACATCCATACATCCATCCATACTTCCATCCATCCATGCATCCATCCATTCATTCATCCATCCATCCGTTCAAACATACATCCATACATCCATGCATCCATACATACATGCATACATACATCCATACATCCATACATACATACATGCATTCATCCATACATCCATACATCCATACATCCATCCATCCATACGTTCATACATCCATACATCCATAAATCCATCCATCTGTACATTCATCCATCCGTACATACATCCTTCCGAACATCCATCCATCCATTCATCCACCTGCGCATCCATACAGACATACATCTATCGTTCCATACATCCATACATCCATACATCATCCCATCCATACATCCACCGAACCAAACATCCATCCATCCAAACATCCATCCACCAATCCATCCATCCATCTATAGATACATACATACATCAATACATACTTCCATACATACAATCATACATTCATTCACACATACACCCATACATTCATTCTTAGATACATCCACACATACATCCATAAATACATTCATAAAAACAACCATACTTACATCCATGCATTCATCCGTACATACATCCATACATACATCCATGCATACATCCATACATACGTCCACACAAACATCCATACATACATCCATACATACAACCAGACATACATCCACACATCCAACCATCCATACATTCATCCATTCTTTCATCCATCCATCCACCCAGCCATACATATATACATCGAAACATCCATACATCCGTACCATCCACACATTCGCACATCCATACATACATACATCAGTACATCCGTCCATCCATTCAACCACCCTTCTATACATCCATCGATCCATACATCCATACAACAATCGATCCATCCTCCCATCCATACATCCATACAAACGTCAATACATATATCCATATATACACAAGTACATTCGTCC
>NW_016925634.1:0-827 GCF_001483705.2 Eufriesea mexicana
TTCGACTAATATCGTGGTGAGCTAACTTTCTTGCATAAGTAAGGAGGAATGGTCCTTTTGGCATGCTGTAGCCATTGCAATGATATTGAATGTGGTTGTAGAATTCAATTTTAATGACATTTTTGACTAATATCGTGGTGAGCTAACTTTCTTGCATAAGTAAGGAGGAATGGTCCTTTTGGCATGCTGTAGCCATTGCAATGATATTGAATGTGGTTGTAGAATTCAATTTTAATGACATTTTAGACTAATATCGTGGTGAGCTAACTTTCTTGCATAAATAAGATTGAAAGATTCAATTGGCGCGCTATAGCCGTTGCAATGTTTTAGAATCTGGCTGGAAAATACAATGTTATTGACATCTTAGACTAATATCGTGGTGAGCTACCGTAACTCTAGAATCATCCTGAAAAATTCAATTTTATTGACCTTTTCGACTATTATCGTGGTGAGCTAAGCCTCTCGCATAAATAAGGAGGGAAGATACTATTGGCGTGCTATAGCCATTGCAATGATATTGAATGTGGTTGGAAAATTCAATTTTAATGACATTTTAGACTAAAAATCGACTAATATCGTGGTGAGATAAGTCTCTCGCATAAATAAGGAGGAAAGATACTATTGGCGTGCTTTAGCAATTGCAATGCTCTGGAATCTGGCTGGAAAATTGAATTTCACTGACATTTTCGACTAATATCGTGGTGGCCTAACTACCATGCATAAGTAACGAGGAAAGATGCTATTGGCGTGCTATATGCTTTGCGATGCTATAGAATCTGGCTGGATAGTACAATTTTGTTGACATTTTCTACTATCATCGTGGTGAG
>NW_016925635.1:0-3620 GCF_001483705.2 Eufriesea mexicana
TGTTCGAGAGAACGCGGTCAGCGCGAATGACGCCGCGAGATGGCCTCGCGGCGCCCTCAGGGTTTGCGTGTGCTGCGGTGCGATTGTATGCGTGGTAGGAGTGCCTGTAATGACCCGTCTCGCGCGCATGGAAATGGATGGTTCGGGTGCGAGCACCCGTCGCGCCCGGATGGAACTACTGTTGCGTCACTGGGCCGTCCTGGCAATTGCGTCGCCTCGAAGTTCTGGGCGCTACGAAAATGCGAATGGCTGGCCATCGTGGAGTCTTTAGTGGGTGGGAATCGCATATAACCCCGCCCCCTCCCCTTGGGTGGGGGTGGGTTTTGGGTACTGCTGGAAGATTTCCCCCACGTGAAAGGAATGGCTTTGTTTGCATGGAATGGCTTCGACTTTTGTGCTATACCCTGCATTTCGGTGGATTCCTGCTATCCTCATTGCTCTACTAAACTTTGCTCGACTCTGTGGAGGCCAGCAATAGCGGTCGTGGCACGATAGGTTGAGAAGGGTTGCGTCTGGATATGTTGGGTTAGACAACGTTTGGATAGGATGGCTTTGACTTTTGTGTTATATGCTGCCATTCGATGGATTTCGGCGCTCTGCTGTCCTCTAGTATTTTCTGCTTGGCTCTGTGGAGGAAAGCAATTGAGGTCTCGGCTTGTTAGGGTTAGTTATTCTATGTGAGATTAGGTTAGGCTCGGTCTGGTTAGGTTAGGATGTA
Organism: Eufriesea mexicana; assembly: GCF_001483705.2. NCBI lineage: Eukaryota > Metazoa > Arthropoda > Insecta > Hymenoptera > Apidae > Eufriesea > Eufriesea mexicana. Next base: position 719 of record NW_016925635.1, read on the forward strand.
TTGGAACTTCTTGCTATACACTGCTATTCGGTGGATTTCTGCGCTCTACTGCGCTCTAGAATATTCTGCTTGGCTGTGGGGATGCCACCACTATTGGTCGCGGCACGTTACTTTGAGTTAAGATACTTTTGGTTCTGCTACGGTTTGTTGGGTTAGGAAATGGTGGCTTTAACTTTTGTGCTGTACACTGTTTTCTGTGTACTTCTCCACGCTACTGTGTTCTAATATGCTCTGCTTCACCTTGGGGATGCCAGGGATTGTGGCCGTGTCATGCAAGGTTGTTCTAGGTTACGTATGGCTAGTTTATGATTTCATGGATAAGGCTCGGATAGCATTGATTTTTCTGCTGTTCATTGCGTATCTATGGATTTCTGCCACCTACTCTCCCCTAATATGTTCTGCATGACCCTGAGGAGACCGGCAATGATGGTTGCGGCACGTTTGGTTGAGTTATATTACGTTTGGTGATGTTAGGTTTTGCTATGTTAGGATGGGACAGCTTTGACTGTTGTGCTGTACATTGCTGTTCGGTGGATTTCTGCCATCGGCTGCGTTGCAACAGGCTCTGCATGGCTTTGGGGAGGACAGCGGCTGCTGGCTTGGCACGTTACTTTTAGTTACGTTAAGTTGGGTTATGTTACGATTGATTAGGATAGGAAATGGCAGCTTTAACTTTTTTGCTAAACACCTATATTTGGTGGACTTCTGCGCTCTAATGCGTTCGAATATTTTCTGCTTGTCACTGCGGTGGCCACCAATCGAGTTCGTGGCACGTTTGGTTGAGTTACGTTACGTTTGCCTTGGTTAGGTTAGGATAAGTTTGGTTAGGATGGCTTTGTCCTTAGTGCTGTACACAGCTGTACGGCGGATTCCTGCGAAATAGTAACCTCTAGTATATTTTGCCTGGATACGCGGATGCCAGCTGTAGTGGTCTCGGCACGATAGGCTGAGTTACGTTGCGTACGGTTATGTTAAGCTTGGATAGGTTACGATACGATAGATTCGACTTGTGTGCTATATGCTGCCATTCAGAAGAATTGCACGATCTACATAGCTCTAATATACTACTGAGGACACAGGAGAGGCCAGTAATTGTGTTCTCGGAACGTTAGGTTGTGTCATGCTACGTTTGGTCAGGTTATGTTAGCCTGGGATTGGTTTGGATAGCTTTGCCTTTTGTGTTAGGCACAGTTACTCGGCGGAATTCTTCACTATACTTTGCTCTACCACACTCCGGCCAGATCTGGGTAGGACAGAAATAGTGGCCAAGGCACGAGGTTGAGTTAGGTTTCGTTTGGTCAGGTTAGGTTTGGATGTGCTTGGTTAGAATGGCTTGGACCTTTGTGTTGTACACTGCTATTCGGTGGATTTCTGCGCTATACCGTGATCTAATATATTCTGCTTGGCTCTGTGGAGGCCAGCAAATAGAGGTCTCGGCTCGTTAAGTTTAGATATTCTTCGTTTGTTTAGGATGGCTTGGGTCAGATTAGGTTAGGATATCTTTGACTTTTGCTCAATACACTGCTGTTTGTTGGCTTTCTGCGCTCTACTCTGCTCTAGTGTGATCTGCATGGCTCTGGTGGGGCCAGCAATAGTTCCCTCGGCACGTTAGGTTAAGTTACGTTGCGTTTGGTTATATGACGCCTGGATAGGTGAGGAGTGGGTAGCTTGGACTTCTGAGCTATACACTGCTATTCTGTCGGCTTCTACGCCCTGCGGTGCTCTAATATGCTCCGCTTGGTGCTCAGGAGGCAAGCAATAGTGCCTTCGGAACGGCTGGTTGAGATATGTTACGTTTGGATACTTTATGATAGGATCACTTCGACTTTTGCGCTATACAGTGCTATTCGGAGGATTTCCGCGCTCTTCATTGCTCTGCTATACTCTGCTCGTCACTGGGAAGACCAGCAATAGCGGTCGATGCTCGATAGGTTGAGTTAGGTTTCGTTTGGCTATGTTAGATTAGGTAACGTTTGGTCAGGATGGCTTCGACATTTGTGTTTTACACGGATATTCTGTGGTTCTCTGCGCTCCGCTGTCATCTAATATGCTCTACTTGGCGCTTGGGTGGCCAGCAATAGTTGTCTCGGCACGTTTGGTCGAGTTAGGTTGCGATCGGTTATGTTACGATTGGAAAGGATAGGATAGGATAGCATTGACTTCTGTGCTATGCACTGCTTCTCGTTGGATGTCTGTGCAATAAATTGCACTAATATGCTCTGCTCGGCACTTGGGGGCAGCAATAGTGGACTCGCTTCGTTAGGTTGGGTTACGTTACGTATGCTTACGTAAAGTTTGGTTAGGTTAGGATATGAGAGCTTTGACTATCGTGCTGTACACTGCTATTCGGTGGACTGCTGCGCACTACTGTGCTCTATTATTTTCTGCATGGATCTGGGCAGGGCAACAACGGTATTGTCGGCACGTAAGGTTGCGTTATGTTACGTGTAGGCATGCTATGCTGTGTCGAGTTCGGTAACGATAGCTTTGACATTCGTGCTATGCACCGCTATTTGGTGGACTTCTGCGCTCTACCGAGTTCTAATGTTTTCTGCATGTTTCTGTGGAAGCCAGCAATAGTGGTCTCGACACGTTAGGTTGGGTTAGGTTACGCTTGGTTAGGTAAGGTTAGGCTAAGGTTTGTAAGGGTAGCTTCGATTTTCGCGCTATAAACTGTTATTCGTTGCATATCTGCGCCCTACTGTGCTCTACGATATTCTGTTTGGCCCCGGGGTGGCCGGCACCAGTGGCCTCTGCACGTTGTATTGAGGCATGTTACGATCGCCTGTGTGACGATTGGTTATTTTCGGATAGTATAGCTTTGACTTTTATGCTACAAACTGCTGTTCGGTGCTCATTTGCGCACTACTGTGCATTAGTACAACCTGCTTGACTCTGGGGA
>NW_016925636.1:0-697 GCF_001483705.2 Eufriesea mexicana
TGTCTTTCGTCTTTCTAGGATTGCAATAAATTCTAGATCATCGTTGAGCAAATTAATGCAGCGACTGAAGCGCTCTGTTGGCAGAGGTACTAAATGCCGTACTGCCAATTGTAAATGTCACTGGTCACAGGCGCACTATGCACTGGTTGTTCTAGAATCCATTTCTAATATACATAATCAGTGATCAAGTTATACCAACGGATGCACTACTGTCATAACGACTGTGCACGGGACTGTGTTTCCATTTGTAAATATCTTGTGGGTAAATGAGTATCCCCATGTCATTCCAGAGCAGTTTTAAGGACCAAATCATCATTGAACAGAGTAATACAGCGGCTCCAGTGCTCTGCTGGTGAATGGGCGGATCCCCGTGCTATCAATTTTAAATACATCTAGCCATAACCATAGTTTGCATTGATTACTCTAGACTAATTTTGGAACGAACATTGTCAGTGAATAATTTTGTTCATCCGATCCAATACTGCGATGACGGCTGTACACAATACAGTGTCGCCAATTTTCAATATCTCGCGAGACGGAGTGTCTGTATTTTGTCATTCTAGAATTTTTATAGAAATTAATTCACCACTGAACAGATTTACCCAACGGCTACCACGCTATATAGGTGGACGTTATATGTACCGTACTGACAACTTTAAACATCTCTAGCCATAAAAGTAACACACATTGATCATTT
>NW_016925637.1:0-3270 GCF_001483705.2 Eufriesea mexicana
AAGATTGAATTTTCCAGCCAGATTCTATAGCATTGCAATGGCTATAGCACGCCAGTAGAATATATTGTCCATATTTATACAAGAAAGTTATGTGACCACGATTTTATTCCAATATATCAATAAAATTGAATTTTCCAGCCAGATTCTATAGCATCGCAATGACTATGGCACGCCAATAGAATCTATCCTCGATATATGTGCAAGAACCTTATGTCACCACGATATTAGTCGAAAACGTCTAAAAATTGAATTATCCTGGCAGATTCTACAGCATTGCCGTGTCTATTTCACGCCAATAGCATTTTTCCTCCTTATTTATGCAAGAAAGTAAGGTCACCACGATAGCTGTCGATAGTGTGAATAAAATTGAATTTTCCAGCCAGATTCTATAGCCCTGCAGTCGCTATAGCACGCCAGTAGAATCTTTCCTCCTTGCATATGCAAGAAAGTTAGGTCACCGCGATAGTAGTCGAAAACATCAATAGAATTGAATTTTCCAGCTAGATTCTGTAGCATTGCAATCGCTATAGCAAGCCAATAGTGTCTCTCCTCCGTATTTATGCAAGAAAGCCAGCTCACCACGATATTAATCGAAAATGTCAATAAAATTGAATTTTCTAGCCATATACTATAGGATTGCAATGACTATATTACGCCTGTGGAATATTTCCTACTTTTATAACCACGAAAGGTAGGTCCCCAGGATATTAGTCGAAAATGTCAATAAAATTGTATTTTCCAGCAAGATGCTGTAGCATTGCAATCGCTATAGCAAGCCAATAGTGTCTCTCCTCCGTATTTATGCAAGAAAGCCAGCTCACCACGATATTAATCGAAAATGTCAATAAAATTGTATTTTCCAGCAAGATGCTGTAGCATTGCAATCGCTATAGCAAGCCAATAGTGTCTCTCCTCCGTATTTATGCAAGAAAGCCAGCTCACCACGATATTAATCGAAAATGTCAATAAAATTGTATTTTCCAGCAAGATGCTGTAGCATTGCAATCGCTATAGCAAGCCAATAGTGTCTCTCCTCCGTATTTATGCAAGAAAGCCAGCTCACCACGATATTAATCGAAAATGTCAATAAAATTGTATTTTCCAGCAAGATGCTGTAGCATTGCAATCGCTATAGCAAGCCAATAGTGTCTCTCCTCCGTATTTATGCAAGAAAGCCAGCTCACCACGATATTAATCGAAAATGTCAATAAAATTGTATTTTCCAGCAAGATGCTGTAGCATTGCAATCGCTATAGCAAGCCAATAGTGTCTCTCCTCCGTATTTATGCAAGAAAGCCAGCTCACCACGATATTAATCGAAAATGTCAATAAAATTGTATTTTCCAGCAAGATGCTGTAGCATTGCAATCGCTATAGCAAGCCAATAGTGTCTCTCCTCCGTATTTATGCAAGAAAGCCAGCTCACCACGATATTAATCGAAAATGTCAATAAAATTGTATTTTCCAGCAAGATGCTGTAGCATTGCAATCGCTATAGCAAGCCAATAGTGTCTCTCCTCCGTATTTATGCAAGAAAGCCAGCTCACCACGATATTAATCGAAAATGTCAATAAAATTGTATTTTCCAGCAAGATGCTGTAGCATTGCAATCGCTATAGCAAGCCAATAGTGTCTCTCCTCCGTATTTATGCAAGAAAGCCAGCTCACCACGATATTAATCGAAAATGTCAATAAAATTGTATTTTCCAGCAAGATGCTGTAGCATTGCAATCGCTATAGCAAGCCAATAGTGTCTCTCCTCCGTATTTATGCAAGAAAGCCAGCTCACCACGATATTAATCGAAAATGTCAATAAAATTGTATTTTCCAGCAAGATGCTGTAGCATTGCAATCGCTATAGCAAGCCAATAGTGTCTCTCCTCCGTATTTATGCAAGAAAGCCAGCTCACCACGATATTAATCGAAAATGTCAATAAAATTGTATTTTCCAGCAAGATGCTGTAGCATTGCAATCGCTATAGCAAGCCAATAGTGTCTCTCCTCCGTATTTATGCAAGAAAGCCAGCTCACCACGATATTAATCGAAAATGTCAATAAAATTGTATTTTCCAGCAAGATGCTGTAGCATTGCAATCGCTATAGCAAGCCAATAGTGTCTCTCCTCCGTATTTATGCAAGAAAGCCAGCTCACCACGATATTAATCGAAAATGTCAATAAAATTGTATTTTCCAGCAAGATGCTGTAGCATTGCAATCGCTATAGCAAGCCAATAGTGTCTCTCCTCCGTATTTATGCAAGAAAGCCAGCTCACCACGATATTAATCGAAAATGTCAATAAAATTGTATTTTCCAGCAAGATGCTGTAGCATTGCAATCGCTATAGCAAGCCAATAGTGTCTCTCCTCCGTATTTATGCAAGAAAGCCAGCTCACCACGATATTAATCGAAAATGTCAATAAAATTGTATTTTCCAGCAAGATGCTGTAGCATTGCAATCGCTATAGCAAGCCAATAGTGTCTCTCCTCCGTATTTATGCAAGAAAGCCAGCTCACCACGATATTAATCGAAAATGTCAATAAAATTGAATTTTCCAGCCAGATGCTGTAACATCGACATGACCATGGCACGCCAGTAGAATCTTTCCTCCTTATATATGCAAGAAAGTTAGGTCACCACGATATTAGTGAAAACGTCAATAAAATTGAATTTTCCAGCCAGATTCTACTGGATTGCAATGAATATAGTACGCCAGTAGAATCTTTCCTGCTTGTATATGCAACAAAGTTAGGTCACCACGATATTAGTGAAAACGTCAATAAAATTGAATTTTCCAGCCAGATTCTACTGGCTTGCAATGAATATAGGACGCCAGTAGAATCTTTCCTGCTTGTATATGCAACAAAGTTAGGTCACCACGATATTAGTGAAAACGTCAATAAAATTGAATTTTGCAGCCATATACTATAGGATTGCAATGACTATATTACGCCTGTGGAATATTTCCTTCTTTTATATCCAAGAAAGGTAGGTCACCAGGATATTATTCGAAAATGTCGGTAAAATTGAATTTTTCCGCCAGATTCTACAGCACTGCATTGGCTAAAGAACGCCAATCGGCTATTTCATCCATATCTTTGCAAGGAAGTTAGCTCACCGCGATATTAGTAGAAAATGGCAATAAAATTGAATTTTCCAGCCAGATTCTATAGCATTACAATGGCTATAGCACGCCAATAGAATATTTCATCTTTATTTATGCAAGAAAGTTTTTTCACCACGATATTAGTCGAAAATGTCAATAAAAATG
>NW_016925637.1:3344-5629 GCF_001483705.2 Eufriesea mexicana
CTATGCAAGAAAGTTAGCCCACCACGATATTAGCCGAAAATGTCAGTAAAAGTGAATTTTCCAGCCAGAGTCTACATCGTTGCAATGGCTATAGCACGCCACTAGATTCATTCCTCCGTATATATGCAAGAAAGTTAGCCCACCACGATATTAGTCGAAAGCGTCAATACAATTGAATTTTCCAGCCAGATTCTATACCTTTGCTATGGCTATAGCACGCCAATAGAATAATTTGTCCATATTTATACAAGAAAATTAGGTGATCACAATGTTATTCGAAAACATCAATAAAATTGAATTTTCCAGCCAGATTCTGTAACATCGCAATGACCATGGCACGCCAGTAGAATCTTTCCTCCTTATATATGCAAGAAAGTTAGGACACCACGATATTAGTGGAAAACGTCAATAAAATTGAATTTTCCAGCCAGATTCTATATGATTGCAATGACTATAGTACGCCAGTAGTATCTTTCCTCCTTATATATTCAAGAATGTTAGGTCACCACGAAAGCAGTAGATAATGTCAATAAAATTGTATTTTCCTGCCAGATTCTATAGCATTGCAATGGCTATAGCACGACAATAGAATATTTCCTCCTTATTTGTGCAGGAAAGTTAGGTCACCATGTTAGTAGTCGATAGTTTGAATAAAATTGAATTTTCCAGACAGATTCTATAGCATCGCCATGACAATGGCACGCCAGTAGAATCTTTCCTCTTTATATATGCAAGAAAGTAAGGTCACCACGATATTATCAGAAAATGTCAATACAATTCAATTTTACAGCCAGATTCTAAAGCATTGCAATGACTATAGAACACCAATAGCATATTTCCTCCTTATTTGTGCAGGAAAGTTAGGTCACCATGTTAGTAGTCGATAGTTTGAATAAAATTGAATTTTCCAGCCAGGTTTCATAGCATTGCCATGGCTATAGCACGCCCATGGTATATTTCATCCTTATTTATGCAAGAAAGTTAGCTCACCACGATATTAGTTGAAAATATCAATAAAATCGTATTTTCCAGACAGATTCTATAGCATCGCAATGGCTATAGCACGCCAATAAAATATTTCATCCTTGTTTATGCAAGAAAGTTTTTTCACCACGATATTGGCCGAAAATATCGATAAAATTGAATTTTCCAGCCAGACTCTATAGCATCGCTATGACTATAGCGCGCCAGTAGAATCTCTCCTCCTTACATATTCAAGAAAGTTATGTCACCACAATATTAGTCGAAAACGTCAAAAAATTGAATTTTCCAGCCATATACTATAGGATTGCAATGACTATATTACGCCAGTGGAATATTTCCTTCTTTTATATCCAAGAAAGGTAGGTCACCAGGATATTAGTCGAAAATGTCAGTAAAATTGAATTTTTCCGCCAGATTCTACAGCACTGCAATGGCTGAAGCACGCCAATAGGCTATTTCATCCATATCAATGCAAGAAAGTTAGCTCACCACGATATTAGCTGAGAATGGCAATAAAATTGAATTTTCCAGCCAGATTCTATAGCATTACAATGGCTATAGCACGCCACTAGAATCTTTCCTCCTTATATATGCAAGAAAGTCAGCCCACCACGATATTAGTCGAAAATCTCAATAAAATTGTATTTTCCAGCCAAATTCTATAGCATTGCAACGGCTATAGCACGCCACAAGTATCTTTCCACCTTATCTATGCAAGAAAGTTAGCCCACCACGATATTAGACGAAAATGTCAATAAATTTGAATTTTCCAGCCAGAGTCTATATCATTGCAATGGCTATAGCACGCCACTAGAATCTTTCCTCCTTATATATGCAAGAAAGTCAGCCCACCACGATATTAGACGAAAATGTCAATAAATTTGAATTTTCCAGCCAGATTCTATACAGTCGCTATAGCACGCCAGTAGAATAATTTGTCCATATTTATACAAGAAAATAAGGTGATCACAATGTTATTCGAAAACATCAATATAATTTAATTTTCCAACCAGATTCTGTAACACCGCAATGACCATGGCACGCCAGTAGTATCTTTCCTCCTTATATATGCATGAAAGTTAGGTCACCACGATATTAGTTGAAAACGTCAATAAAATTGAATTTTCTTGCCAGATTCTACTGGATTGCAAGGAATATAGTTAGCTAGTAGAATCGTTCCTCCTTGCATATGCAAGAAAGTTAGGTCACCACGATATTAGCCGATAATGTCAATAAAATTGAATTTTCCAGCCAGATTCTATAGCATTGCAATGGCTATAGCACGCCAGTAGAATATTTCC
>NW_016925638.1:0-314 GCF_001483705.2 Eufriesea mexicana
CCTGGAAAATTCAATTTTATTGTCATTTTCTACGGATATCGTGGTGAACTAACTTCCTTCCCTTAGTGAGGAAGAAAGATCCTTCTGGAGCGCAATAGCCATTGCAATGCAGTAGTATCTGCCAGGAAAATTCAATTTTATTAACATTTTTGACTAATATCGTGTAGAGCGACCTTTCTTGCATAAGTAAGGAGGAAATATCCTATTGGCGTGTTATAGCCTTTGCAATGATATAGAATCTGGCTGGAAGTTTCAATTTTATTGACAGTTTCGACTAATAACGTGGTGAGCTGCCTTTCTTGGATAAATAAGCA
>NW_016925639.1:0-470 GCF_001483705.2 Eufriesea mexicana
CTGTATTTGCCATTGGTTGAAGACGTTAGGCAACCGATTCACCAAGCTATAACAAATTATAGACTTTGAATACACGTATTCTTTTACAAGTAGATGGCTGTACTTGCCATTGGATGGAAGGTGTTAGGCGATCTATTCACCATGCTATAACAGATTATAGATTTTGAATAGACTTATTCATCTATGGCAAGTAGAAGGCTGCACTTGCCATTGGATTGAAGGCGTTAGGCGATCTATTCACCAAGCTATAACAGATTACAGATTTCGAATAGACCTAGACTGTGGCAAGAAGATGGCTGTACTTGCCATTGGATTGGAGGCGATAGACGATCTATTCACCAAGCTATAAAAGGTTATAGACTTTGAATAGACCTATTCCCTGGCATGTAGGTGGAGATACTTGCCATTGGATTGAAAGCATTAGGCGATCTATTCACCAAGCTATAACAGGTTATAGACTTTGAATAGAC
>NW_016925640.1:0-384 GCF_001483705.2 Eufriesea mexicana
TGCTATTGCCATTGCAACGCTATAGAATCTGGACGGAAAATTCAAATTTATTGACATTTTCGAATAATATCGTGGTGAGCTAAGTCTCTCGCATAAATAAGTAGGAAAGATTATGTTGGCGTGCTATAGGCATTGCAATGCAATAGAATCTGCCTGAAAGTTCAATTTTATTGACATTTTCGACAAATAACGTGGTGAGTTAACTTTATTGCATAAATAAGGAGGAAGAATACTATTGGCGTGCTATAGCCATTGCAATGCTCTGGAATCTGCCTGGAAAGTTCAATGTTATTGAAATTGTCGACTAATATCATGGCGAGATAACTTTCTTGCATAAAAAAGGAGGGAAGATACTATTGGCGTGGTATAGCCATTGCAATGCTC
>NW_016925641.1:0-5886 GCF_001483705.2 Eufriesea mexicana
TTGAGATATGCTACGCTCGGGTATGTTATGTTGGTCTGGGCTAGGCATGTGTATCTTTGACTTTTGGGATATACACTGCGATTCCACGGATTTCTGCGCCCTACCCTCCATTAATGTGTTCTCTTTGGCTCTGGGGATGACAGCAATAATGGTCGCGGCGCGTAAGGTTGAGTTAGGCTACGTTTGGTTTTGTTGCGATTGGAAATGTTAGGGGAGGATAGCTTTGACATTAGCGCTATAGTCCGCAAATAGGTGGATATCTGCGCCCTTCAGGGCTCTAATAATTTCAGTTTGGCCCTGGAAAGGGCAGCATTGATGGTTTCGGCACGTTACGTTGAATCAGGTAACGCTCGCTAAGTTGGGTTGCAAAAAGTTTGTCAGGGAAACTTTTCCTTTCGTTCTGTACACTGATATATGGTAGATTTCTGCACTCGATTGTGCTCTAGTACATCCTGCTTGCCTCTGGGTAGGACAGCAATAGCGGTCTCTACACGTTAGTATGAGATATGCTACTTTTGGTTATGTTGTGTTGTTTCTGGGTTAGGTTTGGTTAGCTCTGACTTTTCTGGTACACACTGCGATTATATGTATTTCTGGGTTCTCCACTTCGCTAGTGTGTCCTGCTTGGCTTTGGGGAGGCCATCATTAGTCGTCGCGACACATTAGGTTAAGTTAGATTACGTTAGCAGAGGTAGCTTTAACCTTAGAGATATAGTCTGCTATTAGTCGGATTTCAGCGCCCTGCAGTGCTCTAATGGCTTCAGCTTGGCTCTGGCAAGTCCAGCAACAGTGGTCTCGACTCGTCATGGTTAGACGTCATGGTTTGGTTATGTTTGTTCAGGCTATGTTTGGTCAGGGTAGGTTTAACATTTGAGACGCATACTGCTATTTGTTGGATTTCCGCGGTCTGCTTTCCTTTAGTATGTCCAGTTTGGCTGTGGGGCGGCAGTAATGTCGGTATCGGCAAGTAAGGTTGAGCTACGTTACGTTTGGTTATGTTACGGTTGGTTAGGTTATGAGGGGATAGCTTTGACTTTAGTGTTATAGTCTGCCATTGGGTGGATACCTGCACCCTACAGAGGTTTAATATTTTCAGCTGGGCTCTGGGAAGCCCAGCAATAGTGTTCTCGGCACGTTATGTTGAGCCAGGTTACGTACGGTTTTGTTGGTTTAGGCTAAGTTTGGTCAGGATATACCTATCTTTTGTGCTGTACACCTCTATTCGGTGAACTTCTGCGCTGTACTGCGATCTAGTATGACCTGCCTTTTCCTGGGGATACCAGTAATTTTGGTCGCGTCACGTCAGGGCAAGACAGGATGCGTTCGGTTATATTATGATTCCCTAGGTTAGCAGAGGATAGCTTTGACTTTAGTGCTGTAGTCTTCTATTAGGTCGACTTCTGCGTCCTACAGTGCTGTAATACTTTCAGCTTGGGTCAGGCTAAATTTGGTCAGGATAGCTTTAACTTTTGTGCTGTACACTGCTACTCCGTGGATTTCTGTGCTCTACTGTGCTCTAGTATGCCCTGCTTGGCTCTGGTGTGGGCAGCAATAGCTGCCTCGGCACGTTAGTTTGATTTAGGCAATGTTTGGTTATGCACTGTTGCTTTTGCTGGCTATGACTTTTCTGATGTACAACGCAATTCTGTGTGCTGCTGCGTTGTACGCACAACTAATATGCTCTGGTTGGCTCTGGGTGGTCAGCAATAGTGGTCGCGGCACGTTAGGTTGAGTTAGGTTATGTTTGGTTATGGTACGGTTGGTTAGGTTAGGACAGGATAGCTTTGACTATAGTGCTGTTGTCTGCTATTAGGTGGATTTCTGAGCCTTACTGGGCTCTAATGTTTTCAGCTTGCCTTTGGGAATGCCACCATTAGAGGCCTCGGAACGATACGTTGAGACAGGTTACATTCGGTTAGGTCGGGTTGGAACAAGTTTTGTTTGTGTAGCTTTTACCTTTGTGCTTCACACTGATATTCGTTGGACTTCTGCCACCCATTGTGCTCTAGTCTGTACTGCCTGCCTCTTGGGAGGGCAGCAATAGCGGTTTCGGCACGTTAGGTTGACTTAGGCTATGTTCGGCTATGCTCTTTTTGTTTGGAGTAGGTTTTGGTCGCTTTGACTTTTCTGATATACACTTCGATTCTATGGACTTCTGTGCTCTACTATCCGCTAATGTGTTCTGCTTGGCTCTGGGTAGGCCAGGAATTGTGATCGCGGCACGTTAGATTGAGCTTTGTTACGTGCGGTTATGTTACGATTGGTTAGGTGAGGAGAGTATAGGTTTAACTTTAGTGCTATGGTCTGTTATTAGGTGGATTCCTGCGCCCTACAGTGCTCTTATATTTTCTGCTTGGCTGTGGGAAGGCCGGAAATATTGGTCTCCGCCCGATACGTCTTGTCATGTTACGATCTCTTAAGCTGTTTTAGGCAAAGTTTGGTTTGGGCAGCTTTAACCTTTTTGCTTTGCAGTGATATACGGTGGATTTCAGCCCTCTACTGTGCTCCAGTATGTCCTGCTTGGCCACCTGGAGGACAGCAACGGCGGTCTCGGTACGTTATGCGGGGTTAGGCTATGTTCCGTTATGTACCGTTGGTTTGTGTTGGGCTGGGGTTGCTATCGCTTTCCCGATATACACTGCGATCATAAGGGCGTCTGCGTGCTGCGCTACACTAGCACGTTCTGCTTGGCTGTGGGGTGGCCAGCAACAGGCCTCGCCGCACGTTAGGTTGAGGTAGGTTACTTTTGTTTATGTTACTTGTGGATAGATTTGGAAATGATAGCTTTGCCTTTAGTGCTATAGTCTGCAGTTAGGTGGCTTTCTGGGCCCAAAAGTTCTCTAACGTTCTCAGCTTGGCTCTGGGAGTTCCAGCGACAGTGCTCTCGGCACGTTAGGTTGAGTTACTTTACGTTCGGTTAGGTTGTGTTAGGCTAAGTTTGGTCAGGGTAGCTTCAACTTTTGTGCCGTTCGCTGCTATTCTGCGGGTTCCTGAGCTCTGCTGTGATCCAATATTGCCTGCTTTGATCTGGGAGTGCTTGAAATAGTGGCAGCGGCGCGTTATGGTTTGTTTAGTTACGCATGGCTAGGTTAGGTTTGTTTGTGTTCGGTTAGGATTTCTTTGTCTTTCGTGGCATACACTGCCACTCTATGAACTTCTGCCCTCTACTCTCTTCTTAAGTGCCCTGCTTGGCGGTGGGGAGACCAGCAGTATTTTTCTCGGCACGTTAGGTTGAGATAGGTTACGTTTGGTTACGCAATGTTAGCTGTGGTTAGGTTTGGATGGCCTTGACGTATGTGTTCATCACTGATTTTCTCTGGACTTTTATGCTCCATTGTTCTCTATCCTATTCTTCTCGTCTCTGGGGAAGTTAGCAATAGTGATGGCGGCAAGTTAGTTTCAGCTTGTCTAAGTTGGGTTAGTTCATGTTAGGCCTGGATAGTGCAGGGTATCTTTGACCTTTCTGCTATGCTCTTAGGTGGCTTTCCCGCTCTACTGTGTTCTACTGTACTATGCTCGGCTCTGAGGAGGCCAGCGAAAGTATTCATGGCACGATAGGTTGTGCTAGGCTACGTCTGGTTATGTTACGATTGGTGAGGTTAGGAGAGTATAGCACAGACTTCTGTGCTATATGCCGCTATTCGGAGGATATCTGCGCTCTACATTGCACTGCTGCATACTTCTCCACCGTGTGGAGGCCGGTAATAGTTGTCTTGGCACGTTAGGTTGAGGTAGTTTACGTACGGTTATATTCCGCTTGGTTAGGATACAATAAGGTAGCATTGACTTTTTTGCCATACACTGCCATTCGGTAGATCCCTGAGCCCTTCGTTGCTCTAATATGCTCCGCTTGGTTCTGAGGAGGACAGCAATACAAGCCTCGGAACCCTGTGTTGAGTTAGGCTACGCTTGGTTGGCTTCGGTCCGGACATTTTGGGATAGGATATCCTTCACTCTTGTTCTATACACTGCAATGCGGTGGATTACTGCGCTCCACTGTACTCTAGTATTTTCTCCTTTGCGCTGTGTTCGCTAGCAATAGTGGTCGCTGCACGTTACTTTGAGCTATGTTTCGTTTGGCACTGTTACAGTTTGGTACGTTAGGAAGGGATGGCTTTATCTTTTGTGATATGCACTGCCACATTCGATATATTTGTGCGCACCACTGTGACATAATATTCTCTGCTTTGTTATGGGGAGGCTAGAAATGGTGGTCTCGGCACGCTAGGTTCAGTAGGGCTACGTTTGGTTATGTTATGATGATTTGGGTTTAGTTGGAGTAGGTTTGTCTTTTATTTTGTACTCTCATATTCGGCGAAATTATGCGCTCTACTGTGCTCTACTATAATCTGCTCGAATCTGGGAAGGTCAGCAATAGTGGTCTAGGCACTCTAGGTTAAGATAAGTTACGTTTGGTTATGATAAGGTTGGTTAAGTTAGCATAGAGGGACATTGACTTCTGTGCTATACTCGGATATTCGGTGGATTCATGTGCTCTACGTTGCTCTACCATCTCCTGTTCGACTCCCGGGAGGCTGGCTGTTGTGCTAGGTTAGGTTGGCCTTGGCTATTGTGGCACCCACTGCTCTTCTATGGCCTTCTGCGCCCTTACGTGCGGTACCACACTCTGCTTTCCTCTGTGGACGCCAGGAACAATACTCCCGGCACGTTATGTTGAGTTACGTTGCGTTTAGTTATGTTTGGTTTGGCTAGGTTTGGTCAGGATATCCCTGACTTTTGTGCTACAGGCTGCTGTACGGGCTACTTCAGCGTTCTACATTGCTCAGCTATGCTCTGCTTAGCACCCATGAGGCCAGCAATAGCGGCAGTGACACGTCAGCCTGGGATACGTTGCGTCCGCATATGCTACGTTTGGTTATGTTAGGACAGGGTATCCTTGACTTTTGTGCTACACTCTGCTATTCTGTCGGTATCTGTGCACTGCATTGCTCTACTAGCAACTGCTTTCTGTGGGGAAGGCCATCAATAGTGGCCGTTACACGTTTTATTTATCTAGGTTACATGTCGCTATGCTAGGTTTGGTTAAGTTTGGTTAAGATGGCTTTGACTTTTGTGCTGTACACTGCTCTTCGGTGGATCTCGGCGCTCTGCTCTGCTCTATCATATTCTGCTTGGCTATGGGGATGCCGGAAGTATTAGCCTCGGCGCGATAGGCTGCGTAAGACTACGCTTCGTTAGGACAGGTTTGTTTGCGTTAGCTTAGGATACCACTGACATTTGCGCTGTACACCGCCATTCGGAGGGTTTCTACTCACTACATTGCTCTGCGGTACTCTGCCCGTCTCTGGAGAGTCAAGTAATTGTGTTCCCTGCACGGTAGGTTGAGTTAGCCTACGTTTGGCTAGGTTATGTTACGTTTGGTAAGGTTTGGATCGGATAACATTGGCTTCTATGCTGTACACTGCTCATCGGTGGATTTCTGCGCTCTACATTGCTCTACTATACTCTGCTCGACTCTCTGGATGCCAGTAATGGTGGCAGCGACACTTCAGGTTGAGCTAGATTACGTTCGTCTAGGTTAGGTTACGTTGCGTTAGGTTAGAGCTGCTTCGACTGTTGCACTACACTCTGATATTTTATGGAACCCTGCTGTGCGCTATCACAATCTGCTTGTGTCTGCGGACGCCAGGAAAGGCGGCCGCGGCAATGTAGGTTGAGCTATGTTCAGCTTGTGTAGTCTAGGTTTGGTTAGGTTTTGTCGGGACAGCTTTGACTTTTGTGCTATTCAATGAAGTCCGTTCGAATTCGGTGTTCAACATTGCTCTGCTATAATCTGCTTGGCGCTAGCGTGGCCAGCAATGGCGGTCGTGTCGCGACAATTTGGGACATGTAACGTTCAGTTATATAGCGTTTGGACAGTTTAGG
>NW_016925642.1:0-2935 GCF_001483705.2 Eufriesea mexicana
TCCTGGCACCCACAGAGCAGGGCAGAATATGCTAGAGTCAGTAGAGCGTAGAAATCGACCGCACTGCTGTGCACAGCGCAAAAGACAAAAGCAACCTGACCAAACATAATCAAACCCAACCTAACCAAACGTAACTTGACGCGATCACTATTACGTTACATTTGCGAGGTTGGGTTAGGTATAGTCCGATCATGATAGCCATGACCTTCGTCCATACTCAACTAATCTGTGCTGCTCGGCTCTGGAGTGGTCAGCAGTAGTGGTCACGGTACGATAGGTTGAGTTAGTTTGCGTCTGGCTATGTTACGCTCTGTTATATTAGAACAGTTTAGCACTGACTTCCTTGCTACGCGCTGCTATTCGAAGAGCTTCCGCTGCCCACTGTGCTCTAATATCTTCCACTTGTCTGTAGGGGGCCAGAAATTGTGGTCTCGGCACGTTAGGATGTTTTCGGTTGCGTTTGGTTAATTAAGGCTACGCGGTGTTCGGCAAGGACAGCTTTGCCTTACGTGCTATACACCATTATTCGGCGGTTTCCTGCGCTCATCTGTTCTCTACAACATTCTGCTTTGCCCTGTGGAGGCCAGCAGCAGTTGTCTCGGCCTGTTAGTTTGAGCAATGTTACGTTTGGTGATGTGAGGGTTTGTTAAGTTAGGACAGAGTAGTTTTGACTTTTGTGCTATACACTGATATTTGATGGATTCCTGCGTTCCTCTACGCTCTAGTACGTTCTGCTCTGCTCTGGGGAGGCCAGCAATTGTAGCACGTTAGTTTGAGATATGTTGCGTTTGGTAAGGTTACGTTGGTTTGGGTTAGGTTTGGGTTGCTTTGACTTTTCCTTTATACGTAGGTATTGTAGACATTTCGGCGCTCTGCTCTCCTCTAGTATACTCTGCTCGGCTCTGGGCAGGTCAGCAATTATGGTCCCAGCACGTTACGTTAAGTTAGGCTACGTTTTGGTTATGTTACGTTTGGTCTGGATATGTTAGCGTATCTTCGACTTTAGTGATGTAAACAGCAATGGGTTGGATTTGTAGGCTTTACTGTGCTCTCCTATATTCGGCTTTGCCCTGGGGAGGCCAGGAACAGCGGTCCCGGAACGATGGGTAGAGTTATGTAACGTTTGGTGATGTAAAGGCTGGTGTTGATAGTATAGGGTAGTTCCGACACTTGCGCGGTACACTGCTTTTCGATGCGCTTCTGCGTTCTACTATGCTCTAGTTTGACCAGTTTGTCCCTGGGGAGGCCAGAAATTCCGTTCTCGGCTCATCAATTTGGGATAGGATACGTTTGATACGTTACGTTTGGCTACGGAAGGATAGGATAGATATAACCTTTGTGCTCTACACTGCTATTCGGTGGACTTCCGCGCTCTACTCTCCTGTAATATGTTCTTCTGAGCTCTGGGGATGCCAGCAATATCTGTCGCGGCACGTTAGATTGCGCAAGGTTATGTTTGGTCGTGTTACGATTTTTCATGTTAGGATGGTATAGCTCTGAATTTTAGCTACAAACTGCTATTCGGTGCATTTCTGCTCTCTACTGTTCTCTAGCATGTTCTCCTTGGCAATGGATAGGCCAGCAGTTGTGGTCTCGGCACGTTAATTTGTGTTAGGCAAAGTAAGGATAGGTTATGCTAGGACAGGTTCTGCCAGCAAGCCTTCGACTTTTGTGCTGTGCACTGCAATGCTGTGGATTCCTGCGCTCTGCTGCCTTCCAGCGCTTTCCGCTTGGCGCTGTGGAAGCCAGCAGTAGTGTCTTTGGGACTTTAGGTTGTGTTCGGTTACGCCCGTTTATGTTACGTTCGGTTAGGTTGGAATAGGGTGGCTATGACTTTTGTGTTATACACTGCGATTCTATGGATTTGTGCGCTCTTCTCTCCTCTAATATTTTCTGCTTGGCTCTGGGGAGGCCAGCTATAGAGGTCTCGCAACTTTAGGCTGTGTTGTGTCACGTTAAGTTACGTTACGTTTGAAGATGATAGAATGGGACTGCTTTGGCTATTGTGTTGTACACTGCGATTCGGTGGTCTCTGCGTTCCACTATGCTCTAGCTTGTTCTTCTTCACCCTGGGGAGGCGAACAATAGTGGCCTCGGTACGTTATGTTGATGTAGGTTACGTATGGTTACGTTACGTTTGGTGCGGTTAGGAACGTTGGCTCTGGCTTCCGTGCTATACACTGCTTTCGGCGGATTTTTGCGCCCTACTGAGCTCTAATATGTTCTGCATGGCTCCGAGGAGTCCAGCAATAGTGGACGCTGCGCATTAGGTTCAGTTATGTAATGCAAGGTTAGTTCATTTTTGCTTGGGCTAGGTTTGGACTGATTTGGATTTGCTGCTAAACACTGAGATTCTATGGATTTCTGCGCCCTACTCTCCTCTAGTATGGTTTGCATGGCTCTGTGGAAGCCTGCAATAGTGGTCGCGGCACGTTATGCTGAGTATCCTGCGTCAGGCTATGATGAGTTAGTTTGATTCAGGATTGTGTAACTTTGACTTTTCCGCTGTACACTGCGATTCTATGGACTTCTGCGCTCTACTCTCCACTAATATGTTCTGCTAGGCTATGTGGAGGCCAGCAGTCGTGGTGGCTGCACGTTTGGTAGAGTCTGGTTACGTTCGGCATTGTTACGGTTTGTTACGTTAGGACAGGGTATCTATGACTTTTGCGACATACACTGCTGTTCGGTGGATTTCTGCACTCTATTGTGCTCTAGTATATTCTGATTGCCCCTGGTGAGTCCAGCAGTGTTGACCTCGGCAAGTTAGTCACAGTTTGGTTGCGTTTGGTTATGTTACGTTTGGTTAGGTTAGGAGAGGATACCTTTGACTTTTGGGCTATACATGGCTATTTGATGGCTTTTCCGCTCCACTGTGGTCTACTATACTCTGCTTGGCTCTGCGGAGGCCAGCAATTGCGGCCATGCCACGAAA
>NW_016925643.1:0-1523 GCF_001483705.2 Eufriesea mexicana
CCCTGGGAAGGTCAGCTATCATGGCGTAAGGCGGTTAGGTGCAGTTAAGTTAAGTTTGGTCACCCTACGTTTTGATAGGTTAGGCCAGGACTGTTTTGACTCGTGCTATACACTGCTACCCGGTGGGTTTCTGCTCTGCAATGTGATGTAATATGATCTGCTTTGCTCCGTGGAGGCCAGAAACAGAGGCCGCTGTGCGTTAGCTAGTGTTATGTTACGTTTGGTTAGGTTACCTTGGTCTTCGTTAGGTTTGAACGGTTTCGACTTTTCCGCTGTACACTGCGATTCTATTCATCTCTGCACTCCACTCTCCTCTGTTATGCTCTGCTCGTCCCTATGGAGGACAGCAATACAGGTCGCGGCAGCTTGGGTTAATTTGAATTACGTTCGATTGGGTTAGGTTATTCAGGGTTAGGCTAGGATAGCATTGACTATTGCGCTATACATTGAGTTGCGGGCAATTTCTACGATCCACTGTGCTCTAATATTCTCTGCATGGCGCTGGGTAGGAGAGCAATAGTGGTCGTGGCAGGTTAAGCTAGGTCAGGCTACGTTTGGCTGTATGAAGTTTGGTTAGGCTGGGACATGGTGGCTTTGACTTTTCCGCTTTACACAGCGATTCTATATATTTCTGCACTCTGTTGTCTACTATAACGCTGCGCTTGGCTCTGTGGATACCAGTAATACTAGTCCCGGCACATTAATTTGTGTTAGATTGCGTTTGGTTATGCTATGCTCGTTTGGGTTAGGATATGATATCCTTGACTTTTGTGCTGCACACTGAAATGCGGTGGATTTGTGCGCTCTGCTGTGCTATAGCATGTTTTGCTTGGCTCTGGGGGTCCTGTAGTTGTGGTCTCGCCGCTTAGGTTGAGATACGCTACGCCTGGTCAAGTTACGTCAGCCATGGTTTTGTTTGGACAGCTTCCACTTTTCTGTTATACACTCTTCTTCAATGGATTTCTGCGCTCTACTCCACTCTATTATGATCTGCGTGGCTCTTTGGTGGACAGCAATACTGGTCGCGGCGCGTTAGGTTGAGCTAGATTACGTTTGGTCGAGATGGATTATTTTAGGTTTGGTTAGGATGGCTTCGACTTTTGTGCTCAACGCAGCTATCCTATGGACTTCTGTGCTCCCGTGCTCTTTGATATTCTGGTCGTACTTGGGGATGCCAGCAATCGAGATCGCCGCACGTTAGGTTGCTTTGTGTTACGTATGGTCTGGTTAGGTTACGTTACGTTTGGTCAGGTTATCCGTGACCTTTGTGCTGCACACCGCTCTTCGGTGGATTTCTGCCCTCTACATTGCCCTACCATATCTCACTCGACCTTCTGGTGGGCCGTAATAGTGTCCTCTTCACGTTAGTTTGAGTTAGGCTACGGTGTGTCATCTTATGTTTTGGTCGTTATAAGTCAGGGTAGCTTTGACATTCGTGTTAAACACTGCTATTCTGTGGACTCCTGCGCTCCACTGTGCTCCACGGTATTCTTCATGGCCCTGGGGCGTCGTGCATTAGTGGT
>NW_016925643.1:2100-4192 GCF_001483705.2 Eufriesea mexicana
CTGGATTTCTACGCTCTGCATTGATCATCTATACTCTGCTCGACTCCAGAGGGAGGACTGTAACCGCGGTCACTGCAGGTTAGCTTGATTGTGGACACGTTTGTTTATGTTGTGTTTGGATAGGATAGGAGAGGATAGCATAGGCTATTGTGCTTTTTACTGCTATTCGCTAATCTTCTGCGCTATACTGTGCCCCAATATGCTCCGCTTGGCTCTGGGGAGGCTAGCAACGGTGGTCGCTCCTCGCTAGGCAGAGCTTTGTTTCGTTCTATTAGGTTTAATTCCTTTGGGTTAGGTCTGGATAGCTTTGACTTTAGGGTTAGGTCTGGATAGCTTCGACTTTCTTGGCTTACACCGATCTTCGGTGGATTTCTGCGCTCGACTGTGCTCTATCATACTCTGCACGGCTGTGGGGAGGCCAGCAGCTGTGGTCGCTGCAAGTTAGTTTGCGTTAGGTTACATTTGGGTATGCTACGTTTGGTTGGGTTTGGAGAGGATCGCTTCGACTTTTGTGCCACATACTGCCTTTATATGGGATTGCGCTCTCCACTCTTCTCTAATATGTTCTACCTGGCGATGGGGAGGACAGCGACAGTAGTCTAGGCACGTTACATTGGGTTTGTCTGCGTTCAGTCATCCTACGTTTGGTTAGGTTAGGATAGGACAACTTTGACTTTTATGCCATACACTGCTACTCCGTGGATTGCTGCGCCCTAGGTTGCTCTACTATACTCCGCTCGACTAAGCAGAGGCGAGCAGTGGTGGTCGTGTCTCGTTAGATTGAGTTAGGTTACGTTTGGTTTGATTAGGTTAGGTTAACTTCGGTTAGGATAGCTTTGACTTTCGTATTATACACTGCTATTCGGAGGGTTCCTGCGCTATACAGTGCTCTTCTATATTCTGCTTAGCCCTGCGAATGTCAGCAATATTGGTCCCGGCGCGTTAGGTTTAGTTAGGCTACGCTTGCATATGACAAGTTTGGTTACGTTAGGACAGAACATCTTAGACTTTCGTGACATTCACTGAAATTTAGTGGATTTCTGCTCTCAGCTGCGCTCCAATATCTTCTACGTGGCTCTGGGGTGGCCTGTAACAGTGGTCTCGGTACGATTGGTTGAGTTAATTCACGTTTCGTTAGGGTAGGTTTGTAAGCCTTCGTTGGGATTTCTTCTGCACTGGTTGAGTTAATTGACGTTTCGCTAGGGTAGGTTTGTAAGCCTTCGTTGGGATTTCTTCTGCTTTTTTGCTCTCCACTGCTATTCGGTTGATTCCTGCGCTCTACATTGCTTTACTATGCTCTTCCAGACTCAGGAGAGGCGGGCGATAGCGACCGTGGCAGGTTACTTTGTGTTATGTTATGCTCGGTTAGGTTAGGTTGTGCTATGTTTTGTTTGGATAGCTTCGACTTTCGCGCTATACACTGTTATTCGGTGGTTTTCTGGGACCTACTCTTCTCTGCTATATTCTGGTTGGATCGCGCTCTACACTGTTATTCGGTGGTTTTCTGGGACCTACACTTCTCTGCTATATTCCGGTTGGCTCTGGGTGTGCCAGCAGCAGTGGTCGCGGCACGATATGTTGAGGTATGCTGAGTTTTGTTAGTTTTGGCTTTGCCCGGTTAGGTTAGGCTATCCTCAACTTTTGTGCTTTACACTGCTATTCGGTGGATTTCTGCGCTCTACATTGCTCTAGCACATTCTGCTTGGCTCTGGCGAGCCCAGCAGTAGTGGTCTCGTCTCGTTAGGTTGTATTATGTTACGTTTTGTTGTGCTAGGTTATGTCAAGCTCGTTCAGGTTATCTGCCTCTTTCGTGCTGTACACTGCTATTCGGAGGATTTCTGCACTCGACTCTGTTCTAATATACTCTGCTTAGCCCTGGGGAGGCCATATACAGCCGCGGCACGTTATGTAGATTTAGGCAACGATTGAATAGTTTATGTTAGGTTATGTTTGGCTAGGATGGATTCGACTTTCGTGCAACACACTATTATCCAGCGGTTTCCTGTGATCTACTGTGCTCTACACCACTCTGCTCGGCTCTGGGGAGGCCACGAGCAGTCGCTCGGTCGCGACACGTCATGGTGCGCTATGC
>NW_016925643.1:4355-5360 GCF_001483705.2 Eufriesea mexicana
TTATGTCAGGTTAGGCTGCAACTGGTTAGGATATCTTTGGAATTGGGCATATACACAGCTTTTCGTTGGGTATCTATAACTTGCTGCGCTCTAATAGATTCTGCTTGGCTCTCCGATGGCCAGCAATAGCGGTCTCGGCACGTCAGGCTGGGTTAAGTTACGATTCGTTTGGCTGGGTATTGTCAAGCTCGGTCTGGTTATCTTTGACTCTCGTGCTGCACACCGCTATTGGGTTTCTTTCCGCGCTCTGGTGTGCTATGATATGCGCTGCTTGGCTCTGGGGTGGCCTGTAATAGTGGTCTCGGCACGTTAAGTTGAGTTAGGTTACGTTGCGTTAGGTTATGCGCGGAAGGTTCGGTTAGGATTTCTCCGACTTTTGCGCTGTACACTGCTATTTGGTGGATTTCTACGATCTACATTGCTCTACTATTCTCAGCTCCACTCTGAGGAGGCGAGCAATAGTACTCGTGGCACGTCAGGATGAGTTAGGTTACGCTTACGTTAGGTTGTTTGGGTAGGTTTTGAATGCTTGATTAGGATTTCTATGACTTTTGTCTATACATTGCTGTTCGGTGGATTTCTGCGCCCTACGATGTCCTACTATATTCTGCTTGGCTCTGGGGATGTCAGCAGCTGTGGTCGCGGCTTTACGTTCAACTATGCTACGTTTGGTTTGGCTATGTTAGACCAGGTTAGGCTAGAGTATTCTGTACTTCTGTAGCATACGATGATATGCGGTGGATTCTACGCTCCACATTGGCGTACCATACTCTACTCGACTATGGGGCGGGGATCAAAAGCGGTCGCATAACGTTAGGTTGAGTTAGGTTACATTTGGTTGGGTTAGGTTAGGCTAACTGTTGTTAGAATAGCTTTGAATTTCGTGCAATAAAGTCTTATTCGGTGTATTTCTGTTATCATCTGTGCTCTACTACACTATGCTTGTCCATGGGGATGCCAGGAGCAGTGGTCGCTAGACGTTACGTTGAGCTATGCTACGTTTGG
>NW_016925644.1:0-264 GCF_001483705.2 Eufriesea mexicana
CTCAAGAGAGCCAAGCTGGGTATAGCAGAGCAAGGTAGAGCGCAGACCTCTTCCGAACAGTAGTGTACAGCGAAAGAGTCAAAGATATACTATCATATCCTGACACACTCTAACCGAGCCAAACGCAGCGTAGCTCAACGTCACGTGCAGAGGCCACTATTGCTGGCATCCGCCGAGCTAAGCAGATCGTAGTAGAAGACTCTACTGCGCAGAAATGCACTGAATAGAAGTGTGTGGCACAAAGATCGAAGCTATCATAACCAA
>NW_016925644.1:308-516 GCF_001483705.2 Eufriesea mexicana
TGTGACAATGCCACTATTCCTAGCTCCCTCAGAGCACAGCAGAGGGTAGTAGAGCAATGTATAGCGCAGAAATCCACCGAATAGCGATGTAAAGCACAATAGTCAAAGCTACTCTATCCAAACATGACCAAACCCAACGCAGCCGAGCCTAACCTGACTCTTACTTGCGTGCCGATACCACTATTACTGGCCTCCACAGCGCCAAGCA
>NW_016925645.1:0-926 GCF_001483705.2 Eufriesea mexicana
CCACAACTGATCTGTGCATTGATTATGCTACAACTGCTATGGAGTATAAATCACTAGAGAACAGATCTATCCAATGGCTATTATACCGTGATGATCATTGTACACAGTACTGTCTCGTCAACTGTTATTGTCTCGTGCGAAAATGGAGCTGTCTTCGACATTCTAAAACGGCTATAAAGTTTAAAACATAATTGTGGAGACTTTTCCAAAGGTAACAGTGCTCTGATGGTGGATGCACTAAGCACCGTACCGCCGATTATAAGTATCTCTTGCTGCACCTGATCTATGCATTGATTATGCTGGAGATGTTGCGGAAATTGAGTTATCAGTGGACAAGTTATTTCAACGGCTGCAGGACTGTTATGATGGTTGTACTGAGTACTTCATTTTCGAACGTTTATGTCCCGAGCGATAATGCTTTAGTCCCTTTTCATTGGTGAACGTACTATGCTCCGTACTGTCAGTTGTAGATGTCACTAGCCATAACTGAATTATACATTTATTATGCTAGAACTACTGACGAATATACTTCATCAGTGGATGAATTAATCGAACGGCTACCGTGCGTGCTGATTGTCGCCCTCACTGCTGCATTGTTACGTGTTAATACCTCGTGCCCCAATGAATTTGCCTTTAGTCACTCTAGAAATGCTACAGAAACCTTATCATCGTTTAAGCAGGTCAGAGCAGCGGCTACAGTGCACTGTCAATGGCTACACTCAGTATCCCATTGGCATATGTCAATGTCTCCGACAAAAGTTGCACTGTATTGTCTATTCTACAATTGCTAAAGAGCTTTGTTAATCAAGGGACGGATTAATTCAATAGATATATTATTTTGTAGGTGGCTAAACTAGGTACCGTATTGTCATTTGCCAATATTACTACCGTTATGTGGCCTACACGTTTATCATCCTAGAGTTGCT
>NW_016925646.1:0-229 GCF_001483705.2 Eufriesea mexicana
CCCCAATAGAATTTTTCCATCTTACGTATGCAAGGAAGAGAGATCACCACGGTATTAGTCGAATATGTCAATAAAATTGAATTTTCCGTCCAGCTACCATAGCATTGCCATGCCTATAGCACGCCAATAGAATCTTTCCTCCTTATTTATGCAAGAAAGTTAACTCACCACGATATTAGTCGAAAATGTCAATGAAATTGAATTTTCCGGCCACATTCTACAGCATTGC
>NW_016925646.1:10211-10454 GCF_001483705.2 Eufriesea mexicana
CGATATTAGACGAAAATGTCAATAAAACTGAACTTTCCGGCCAGATTCTACAGCATTGCAATGGCTACAGCATGCCAAAAGTATCTTTCCTGCATACTTATGCCAGGAAGATAGCGCATCACGATATTACTCGAAAATGTCTGTAAAATTGAACTTTCCAGCACGAATCTGCAGCATTGCAATGGCTATAGCACGCCAAAAGGATCTTTCCTCCTTACTTATGCAAGGAAGCTGGCTCACCAC
>NW_016925646.1:10640-10867 GCF_001483705.2 Eufriesea mexicana
GCATTGCGGTGGCTATACCACTCCAATAGAATTTTTCCTTCTTCCGTATGCAAGGAAGCTAAGTCACCACGAAATTAGTCGAAAATGTCAATAAAATTGACCTTTCCAGCTCGATTCAGCAGCATTGTAACGGCCATAGCACCCAAAAAGGATCTTTCCTCCATACTTATGCCAGGAAGGTAGCTCACCAAGATATTAGTCGAAAATGTCAATAAAATTGAACTTTC
>NW_016925647.1:0-948 GCF_001483705.2 Eufriesea mexicana
TCCTCCTTATTTATGCAAGCAAGTTAACTCACCACTATACTTGTCGAAAATGTCATTAAAATTGAACTTTCCTGCATGATTCTGTAACATTGCGAAGGCTATAGCACGCGAATTGAATCTTTCGTCCATATTTATGCAAGAAAGTTAGCTCACCACGAAATTAGTCGAAAATGTCACTAAATTGAATTTTCCAGGAAGATTCTATAGCGTTGCAATGGTAATAAATAGCGTTGCAATGGTAATAGCACGCCAATAGGATCTTTCCTCCTTATTTATGCAAGAAAGTTAGCTCACCACGATATTAGTCGAAAATGTCGATAAATTTGAACTTTCCAGCCAGATTCTATAGCATTGCGACGGCTATAGCATGCCAAGAGGTTCTTTCCTCCTTACTTACGCAAGGAAGTTAGCACACCACGATATTAGTCGAAAATGTCGACAAAATTGTATTTTCCAGCCACAAACTGAATCATTGCAATGGCTATAGCACTCAAAAAGCATCTTTACTCCTTATATACGCAAGGAAGTTAGCTCACCACGATACTAGTCGAAAATGTTAGTAAAATTGTATTTTCCTTCAAGGCTCAACAGCATTGCAATTCTTATAGCACGACAACAGAATATTTCCTCCTTATTTATGCAAGGAAGATTGCTCACCAAGATATTTGTCGAAAATGTCTATAATATTGAATTTTCCCGTCAGATACTTTAGCAATGCAATGGCTATATCATGCCAATGGAATCTACCATCCTTATTTATGCATGAAAGTTAGCTCACCACAATATTAGTAGAAAATGTCACTAAAATTGAACTTTCCACCCAGATTCTGTAACATTGCGAAGGATATAGCACGCGAATTGAATCTTTCCTCCTTATTTATGCACGAAAGTTAGCTAACCGCGATATTAGTCGAAAATGTCATTAAATTTTAATTTTCCAACCACATT
>NW_016925648.1:0-223 GCF_001483705.2 Eufriesea mexicana
ATTGATGGCGTTTGGCGATATATTCACCATGATATAACAGGTTATAGATTTTGGATAGACCTATTCTGTGGCAAGTAGATGTCTGTACTTGCCATTGGATTGAAGGCGTTAGGAGATCTAAACACCAAGCTATAACAGGTTACAGATTTTGTATAGACCCATCCTCTGGCAAGTAGATGGCTGTATTTGACATTGGATTGGATGCGATAGGCGATCTAATCGC
>NW_016925649.1:0-654 GCF_001483705.2 Eufriesea mexicana
TAGTTGAGAATGTCAATAAAATTGAGATTTACAGCCTCTTTCTGTAGCATTGCTATGGCTATAGCACCCCAGTAGAATCATTCTTCCGTATTTATGCAAGAAAGCTAGCTCACCACGTTATTTGTCGAAAATGTCAATAAAATTGTGCTTTACAGCCTGTTTCTATAGCATTGCTATTGTTACAGCACGCCAATAGGATCTTTCCTCCTTATTTATACAAGGTATTTAGCTCGCCACGATATTTGACGATAATAACAATAAAAATGAATTTTCCATCCAGATTCTACAGCATTGCAATGGCTATAGCACCCCAATAGAATCTTTCTTCCTTATTTATGCAAGACAGTTAGCTCACCACGATATTAGTCGAAATTCTCAATAAAATTGAATTTTCCATCCAGATTATCTATAGCATTGCTATGGCTATAGCGCGCCAATAGAATCTTTCCAGCTTATTTATGCAAGAAAGTCAGCACGCCACTATATTACAGGGAAATATCAATTCAATTGAATTTTCCATTCAGATTCTACTGCATTGCAATGGCTATAGCACGCCAATAGAATCTTCCCTTCTTATTTATGCAAGAAAGATTGCTCAACACGATTTTTGTCGAAAAAGTCATTAAAATTTTATTTTCCAGCCAGACTCTATAG
>NW_016925650.1:0-223 GCF_001483705.2 Eufriesea mexicana
TGCAAGGAAGATAGCTCACCAGGGTATTATTCGAAAATATCAAAAAAATTGAATTTTCCAGCACGATTCTGTAGAATTCTAATGCCTACAGCACGCCAACAGTATATTTCCTCCATATTTATGCAAGAAAGTTATTTCACCACGAGATTAGTCCAAAATGTCAATAAAATTGAATTTTCCAGCCAGATTCTCTATCATTGCGACGGCTACAGCACGCCAGTAG
>NW_016925650.1:277-891 GCF_001483705.2 Eufriesea mexicana
CGAAAATGTTAATATACTTGAACTTTCGAGTCAGATTCTACAGCATTGCAATGGCTACTGCACGCCAAGAGTATCTTTCCACCTTACATACGCAAGATAGTTAGCTCACCACGATATAAGTCGAAAATGTCAACAAAATTGTATTTTCCAGGCACAGTCTATATCATTGCAATGGCTACAGCACACAAAACGCATCTTTCCCCCTCACTTACGCAAGGAAGTTAGCGCACCAAGGCATTAGTCGAAAATGTCTACAAAATTATATTTTCAGCCACATTCTATATCATTGCAATGGCTACAGCACTCAGAAAGCATCTTTCCTCCGTACTTATGCAAGGAAGTTAGCTCACCACGATATTAGTCGAAAATGTCAATAAAATTGAATTTTCCTTCCAGATTCTACAGCATTGCTATGCCTATTGCACGCCAACAGTATATTTCCTCCTTCTTTATGCAAGAAAGCTATATCTGCACGATATTAGTCGAAAATGTCAATAAAATTGAATTTTCCTTGCAGATTCTACAGCATTGCAATGCCTATACCACGCCAACAGATTCCTTCCACCTAATTTATGCAAGCTAGTTAACTCACCACAATATTAGTCGAAAATTTA
>NW_016925651.1:0-275 GCF_001483705.2 Eufriesea mexicana
TAGATTTTGAATAGACTTATTCCCTGGCAAGAAGTTGGCTGTTCTTGCCATTAGATTGAAGGCATTATGCGATCTACTCACCAAGCTATGACAGGTTATAGATTTTGAATAGACCTATTCTCTGCGAAGTAGATGGCTGTACTTGCCATTGAATTGAAGGCGTTAGGCGATCCATTCACCAAGCTATGACAGGTTATAGATTTTGAATAGACCTATTCTCTGGTAAGCAGATGGCTGTACTTGCCATTGGATTGAAGGCGTCAGGCGATCTACTC
>NW_016925651.1:494-773 GCF_001483705.2 Eufriesea mexicana
CTATTCTCTGGCAAGTAGATGGCTGTCCTTGACGTTTCTTGAAGACGCTAGGCGACCTATAAAACAAGCTATAACAAACTATAGACTTTGAATATACTTATTCTCTTGCAAGTAGATGGCTGTACTTGCCATTCGATTGAAGGCGTTTGGCGATCTATTCACCAAGTTATAGCAGATTATAGATCTTGAATAGACCGATTTTCTGGCAAGTAGATGTCTGTACTTGCCATTGGATTGAAGGCGGTAGGCGATCTATTTACCAAACTATAGCATATTATA
>NW_016925652.1:0-1014 GCF_001483705.2 Eufriesea mexicana
TATCCTAACTTTGAAAACCTATCCTAGTCAAACCTACCCAAGATTTAGCAAACCTAACATAACGAAATCCAACCTACCCAAACCTTTCCTAACCTAACATTACGAAACCTAACCTAACATGGCCTAACCTAACCCAGCTAACCTAGCTTAACCTAACGTAACATAACCTAACCACCTGACATGGCCTGGCGTGAAGTGACAAAACCTATCCTGGCCTGACCTGACCGTACATGCCCTCTCCTGACCTGATCTGACCTGACTTCACCTGACCTGACCTGACCTAACCTGACCCGACCCGGAAAGTTCTGACCTGCCCTCACTTGAACTGGCCTGACCTGTCATGACCTTACTTGGCCTGGCCTGGACTGAACTGACCTGACCTGACCGTACCTGACCTAACCTAACCCGACCCGACCTGGCCTGGCCTGACCGAGCCTGGCATGACCTGACCTGACCTGTCCGAAACTGACACGACATTCCCTGGCATGTCCTGACCTGACCCGTCCCGAAATGAACTGACCTGATCTGACCTGAACTGACCTGACGTGACCTGACTTGTCCTGACCTGACCTGACCTGCCCTGAGACGACCTTACTTCACCAGACCTGAATTCACCCGACGCGACATGGAATGGCCTGACCTGCCCTTACCTGAACTGGCCTGACCTGCCATGACCTTACCTGGCCTGGCCTGGACTGAACAGACCTGGCATGACATGGCCTAACCTGACCTGGACTGGCCAGACATGTCCTGGCCTGGCCTGTCCTGACCTGACCCGACCTGACATGACCTGACCTGACCTCACCAGACGTGGCCTGACATTGCCTGTTCGTGCCTGACCTGACCTGACCTGACCCCACCGGACTTGACCTGGCCTGGCCTGACCTGCACTCACCTGACATGAACTGACAGACCTCACCTGACCTGACCTGACCTGACATGACCTAACATAACCTAACCTAACTTTACCTAACCTAACCTAACATATCCCAAGCAATCCTAACCTAACCTAAC
>NW_016925653.1:0-1857 GCF_001483705.2 Eufriesea mexicana
TCGAATTTTGTGCCTTACAATGCAATTCGGTGGATTTCTGCGTTCTTCATACCTCTACAAATCCCTGCCCGACTGTTGGAAGGCTATGAATATCGGTTGTGGCACGTTGGGCCCTCGTAGGTTATGTTTGGTTAGGTTAGGTTATAATAGGTATGATTGGGATAGCTTTTACTTTTGTGCTGTACACTGGTACTCGGTGGATTTCATCGCTCTACTGTGCTCTAGTATGCTCTGCATGGCTCTGGGGAAGCCAGCATATGGGTGTCTCGGCAATTTGGGTTGAGTTATGTTACGTTCGGTTAGGTTAGGTTAGCCTGTGTTATGATAGTGTGGCTTTGACTTTTGTGCTATACACTGCTATACGGTGGATTTGTACGCTGTACGTTACTCTACTATTCTCTGCCTGACTCTGTGAAAGCCAGCAATAGTGGTCGAGGCAATTTGTGTCGAATTAGGTTACGTACGGCTTCGTTACGATCCACTAGTTTGGGAGAGGATATCTTTCACTTTTGTGCTATACAGTGCGATTCTATGGATATCTGCTCTCTACTCTCCTGTACTTTGCACTGCTTGGTTCTTTGGGGGACAGCAATACTGGTCGCAGCACGTCAGACTGAGTTCGATTCCGATTGGGTATGTTAGGTTTGTTTGGGTTAGTTCAGGATAGCATCGATTTGCGTGGTCAAAGCTGATATAGCGTGGTCCTGTAAGCTCTGCTGCGCCCTATCATATTCTGCTTGTCTCTGTGGCAGCCAGCAATAGTGGTCGCGGCACGTTAGGTTGAGATAGATTATGTTCGGTTACGTTACATTTGGTTATGTTAGGATAGGCAGGCATCCACTACTATGATATACACCGCATTCGGTGGATTTGTGCGCTCTACATTGGTCTAATATGCTCTGCTATGCTCTGGGGAGGCCAGCAATTCCATTCTTGTTTAGGACATGTTGGGTTAGGATATCTTTGACTTTTGTGCTACAAACTGCAATGCCGTGGATTACTGCGCTCTCCTGTGCCCTAGTATATTCCGCTCGTCTCTGAGGAGGGCAGCAATAGTGGGCTCGGCACGTTTGGAGTTTTAGGCTAGGTTTGGTTACGTTAAGTTTGGTTAGGTAAGTATTGCTTTGACTTTTGCGCTATGGACTGCTATACGGTTGATTTCTGCGCCCTACTTTGCTCTAATATGTTCTGCTTGGCTATGGAGCGGCCTGCAATCGTGGTCTCGTCACGCTAGGTTGAGTTATGTTACGTTTGGCTTGGCTAGGTTAGGATATGTTTGGATAGGGTACCTTTGACATTTGTACTATACACTGATATTCGGTATACACTTGTGCACTGCATTACTTTACTAGCATCTGCATGGCTATGGGTATGCCAGCAATTGCGGTCGTAGCAAGCTTGGTTGAGTTATGCTACGGTTCGTTAGGTTAGGCTAAGTTTTGTCGGTATGGCTTTGACTTTTGTGCAATACACTGCAACTCGAACGATACCTGCGCTCGTCGTTGCTGTACCAACATCCGCTTGTCCCTGGGGAGGCCAGCAACATTGGTCGTGACACGTTTGGCTGAGTTAGGATACGTCATGTTAGGGAAGGTTTGGTTATGTTTGGTTAGGATAGCTTTGACTTTTGTGCTGTACTCTGATTCTCGGTGGATCTCTGCTCTCTACTGTGCTGTAATATGCTCTGCTTGCATCTGGGTGCCAGCAATAGTAGTCTCGGCACGTTAGGTTGTGGCAGACTACGCTTGGTTGGGCTAGGTTATGCCTGGTTAGGTCACGATATCTTTGACTTTTGTGCTTCACACTTCAGTGCGGCTGAATTCTGCGCTCTACTGTGCTCTAGTATGTCCTGCTTGA
>NW_016925654.1:0-6573 GCF_001483705.2 Eufriesea mexicana
AGGCTACATTGTCCTAAACTAACCAAACGTGGTATAACCGATCGTAGCCTAACTCAAAGTATCATGCCGTGAGCAATACCGCTGGCCGCCCAGAGCTAAGCAGAATGTACCAAAGCAGGGTCGAGCGCAGAAGTCCGCCGCATTGCTGCGTATAGCACAAATGTCAAAGAAGCTTGTCCTAACCTAGCCAAAGGAGACGTAACCATACACTGTCTAGCTCAATGTAACATGACGAGACAACCATTGTTGGACTCCACAGAGACAAGCGGAATGTATTAGATCCTAGTAGTGCCCAGAAATCAGCCGTATTGAAGCGAATAGCTTAAAAGTCGAAGATAATCTTTCCAACGAGACCTAACCTAACATGAGCATGCGTAGCATATCTCAACGCAACGTGCCGCGACCACAGCACCTGGCCTCCCCAGCGCCAACCAGAATGTAGTAGAGCATGTTCGATAACAGAAATCCAACGAGTAACAGTGTATAGCACGAATGTCGAAGCCATACTCACCAAACATATCCTAACATAACGTAACGAAACGAAACGTTTCTCAACCTATCGTGCCGAGGCCGCAATTACTGGCCACTACGGAGCAA
Source organism: Eufriesea mexicana (assembly GCF_001483705.2). NCBI lineage: Eukaryota > Metazoa > Arthropoda > Insecta > Hymenoptera > Apidae > Eufriesea > Eufriesea mexicana. Next base: position 598 of record NW_016925654.1, read on the forward strand.
ACCAGACCAAATTATAGAACACGAGAGCGCAGAAGACCACCGAATAGCGATGCATTGCACAAAAAACGAAGATGTCCTAGCCTAAACTGACCTATCCTAACCTAACCAAGAGTAACCTAACTCAACCTAACGTTCGGTGATCGCAATTGCTGGCCACCCCAGCGGCAAGCAGAAGATATTGGAACACAGTAGAGCCCAGTAATCCGCGGCTAGGAGCGTATAGCACACAAGTCAGATATATCCTATCCTACCGTCCCAAACGTAACATAACCGAACGTAGCATAGTTAAACCTACCGTGCCGAAACCACTATTGCTGGCCCCCCAAGAGCCAAGCAGAGCGTATTGGAGCACACTAGAGGGCAGAAATCCACGGAATAGCGTAGCATATCACAAAAGTCAAAGTAGACTACCCTAACCTAGCCAAACGCAGCATACCCAAACGTCATCTAACTTAACCTAATATGACCGGAAGACTACTGCTGGCCCACACAAGTACCAGCAGAATGTACTAGAGCACAGTTGTATGCAGAAAACCACCGCACGGCAGTGACTGGAACAAATGTCGTAGATATCGTAACCTAACTTGACCTAACCCAACTTAACAAGGCGAAGCATAGCTCAACATAGCGTGCAGCGTCCACTGCTGCTGGCCACCCCAGAGCCAAACGGAATTTAGTAGAGCACAGTGAACCGCAGAAGTCCACCGAATAACAGTGTATACCACGAAAATCCAAGCTATCCTAACCAAATATACCTTAAACTGGCACAACCGATCATAACATAACTCAAGCTAACGTGCCACGGCTGCTATTGCCTGACTCCGCGGAGTCGAGCAGAGTATGGTAGACCAATGTAGAGCGCAGAAATCCACCGGACAGAAGTTTATAGCACAAAAGTCAAAGAAATAATAATCGAGTTTTCCTATCCCAACCTAACGAAACGTAAAGATATTCAAACTAACTTGCCGGTACCACTATTGTTGGCCTCCCCAGAGCCAGGATGGAAATACTACAGGAAAGCAGATCGCAGAAATCCGCCGCATTGTAGTGTGTAGCACAAAAGTCAAACATATCCAGACATAACGTGACCTTACCTAAACTATCCGAACGTAAAGTAACTCAGCATAATGTGTCGAGGTCAATATTGGTGGCGTCCCCATAGCCAGGCATAACACATTAGAGTACATTAAAGCCCAGAAATCCTCCGAATAGCAGTGAATAGCACAGAAGCCAAAGTAGCCTCTCATAACCGAGCAAACATAACATACACAAACGTAACCTAAACGAACCGAACATGACCAGACCAGTATTGCTGGCCCCCACATGTGCAAGCAGAATGTACTAGAGCACAGTAGTGCGCAGAAATTCACCGCAATGCAATGAAGGGCACAAAAGCCGTAGATAGCGTAACATCAGCAGACCCAACCTAACATAATACAACGTGGCATAGCTCAACATAACGTGCAGCGACCACTGCTCCTGGCCTCCGTAGGGCCTTGCAGGTTGTAGTAGATGAGAGTAAATCACAAGAGCCCAACGAATAACAGTGTATGGCACGAAAGTCTAAAATATCCTTACAAAGTATATCCCAAACTGTCCTAGGCAATTGTATCATGCGTCAGCCTAAAGTGCCACGGCCACTATTGCTCGTCTTCCCAGAGTCGACCGGAGTATAGTAGAGCAATGTAGAGCGCAGATATCACTGTATAGCAGTGTATAGCACAGATGTCCAAACTATCCTATCCTAACCTCACCAGACGTAGCATTACCAAACGTGGCATAGCTCAACCTAATTTGCCGAGACCGCTAATGCTGGCATCCACAGAGCCATGCAGAATGCACTAGAGCACGGAGGAGCGCAAAAATCCACCGCATTGCAGCGAAAAGCATAAAAGCTGTAGATACCCTAGCGCAACATGACACAACCTAACATAACCGAACGTAACATAACTCAGCGTAGCGTCCCACCTAGCGGATTGTAACATGACTCAACCTAACGTACCGATGCAGCTGTTACTGGCCACCACAGAGCCGAACAGAACATATTGGAGGGCAGTGGGTCGCATAATTCCGCCGATTGCTTGTGTACGACACGAAAGTCTGAGACATTCTCTCCAGACATAACAAAACTTGTCATATGCAAACGTAGCCTAACTAACCTAACGGGCCGAGACCACTACCTCTGGCCTCATAGAGCCAAGAAGTGCATATTCGGGAACATTGGAGCGCAGAAATCCACCGGACAGCGGTGAATAGCTCAAAAATCGTTGGAGCCTATTCTAACCAAATCAAAGGTAACATAACCAAACGTACCATATTTCAACCTAACATGACGGAACCACATGTACAGGCCTCCACACAGACAAAAGTCGTCGTTGCCTATCCGAAACCAGCCAAACCTAACACACCCAAACGTAACATAACTCAAACTTAAATGACGAAACCACAATTGCAGGCTCCCGCAGCGACAAGCAGAAGGTATTGTAGAATAATGGATCACAGGAATCCACCGCATTGCAGTGAGAAGCACAAAAGCCGTAGATACCCAAGCATAACCTGACCTGACTTAGCCAAACCAAACGTAGCATAGCTCAACATAACGTGTAGCGGCCACTGCTCCTGGCATCCCAATGGCCAAGCTGAGTGTAGTAGAGCACAGCAGATAACAGAAATACGCCTAATAATAGTGTATAGCGCGAAAGTCAAAGCTATCCTAACAACGCTTAAACTAAACTAGCCTAACCAAACGTACCCGAACTCAACCTAACGTTACGCGACCGCTATTGATCGCCATCCCAGAGTCGAGTAGAGCACAGTATGGCAATGTAGAGCGTAGAAACCCACCGAATAGCACCGTATACTACAAAGGTCCAGAATACCCTAACCTAACCTGGCCTAACATAGCCTAACCAAACGTAGCATAGCAGAACATAAAACCGCGACCACTGCTGCTGGCACCCCCAGAGCGTAGCTGAATATAGGGGGGCAACGTAGAGCGCAGGTATCCACTGAATAGCAGCATATAGCACAAATGTCGTAGAAATGCTAACCAAGCATTCCAAACCAACCCGAACGAAACGAAGCATATCTCAAACTAACGTGCAGAGGCCACCGTTACTAACCACCACAGAGCCCTACAGAACATAGTAGAGCGCGGCAGAGCAGTGAAATCCACCGAATAGCGGTGAATGGCGCGAAGGTCTAAGCTATTCTATCCTAACGCAACCGAAGCTTTCATATGCAAGTGTAGCCTAACTAAACCTAAAGCTCCGAAACCGATATTGCCGGTCTCCCCATAGCGGAGCAGAAAATATTAGAACGTGGTAGAACGCAGTAGCCCGCGGATGTCAGTGTATCGCGCAAAAGACCGAAATACCATATCCTAACCTCAACAAATGTAGCGAAACCGAACGTAACATAGGTCAACCTAACTTGCCGAGGGCATCGTTTCTGGCCACGACAGAGCCAAGCAGAGCATACTAAAGCACACGGGAACGCAGAAGTCCACCGAATAGAAGTGTACAGCACAAAAGTCGACGCTACCCTCTCCTAATATATCCAATCTTAACAATATCGAACGTAACATAACTGAACCAAACGTACAACATCCGCTATTACTGTCCTCCCCAGTGTCGAGCAATACTTACTGGAGCACAATAGGGGGCAGAAGTCCATGCAATCGCAGAGTATAGCACAAAACTCATATCTATCCAAACCTAACCCAGGCTAACATAACCTAACCGAACGTATCGCACATCAGCGTAACGTGCCGCGTCCAACATTACTGGCCTCCACAGGGTGAAGCAGAATGTAGCAGAGCTCCGGCGTGAATCCGGCGTGCGCAAAAATCCACCGAGCTTCAGGGTTTAACACGAAAGTCGATCCTACCCATACCGAAATCAACCCATCCTAAAATAACCAACTCAGAGTAGCTCAACCTCACGAGTCGAGACCACTATTGCTGGCCGCCGCAGAGATAAGCAGAATGTACTAGAGCACAGTAGAGCGTAGAAATCCAGGGAGAACGTTGTCTAGCACGAAAGCCTCTGTAGCATCTACTAAGCTAGCCAAACGTAACAATGTGAAACGGAACCTAAATCAACCTAACATGACGAGACCACTATTGCGGGCCGTCACAGAGACAAGAAGTACATACTACTGCACAGATGTGCGCATAAATTCACCGCACTGCTGCGAATTGCACAAAAGTAAGAGATACCCTAACAAAACCTTACCAATCCTAACCAAACGGAACGCAGCGTAACTCAAGAGAGCGTGCCGCGACCACTGCTGCTCGATTCCCTAGAGTCTAGCAGAATATAGTGGAGCAGAGTTGATCACAGAGAACCACCGAATAAGAGTGTATAGCAGGAAAATCATCGCTATACTATCCGAGCTTAGCCCACCATCGCCTGACCAAGCATAACCTAATTGAATGTAACGTATCCCGACCACTATTGCACCCCTCCACAGAGTCGAGCAGAGTATAGCAGAGCGCAGTAGGGCGCAGGTATCCGTCGCATAGCATTGAATGTTACAAAAGTCAAAGCTATACTGTACTAGCATAGCCAAACTCGTCATATGCAAACGTAGCCTAACTAACCTAACCCGCCTAGACCACAACTTCTGGCCTCTCCAGGGACAAACAGAATGTACTAGAGTATAGTAGATCGCAGAAATCCACCGCATTGCTGTGAATCGCACGAAAGCCGCACATAGCCTTACCTAACCTGACCTAATCAAACCTTACCAGAGACAGCATAGCCCAATATGACGTGCCGCTACCAAGGCTCCTGGACTCCCTGGAGCCAAGAAGAATACTATAGAGCAAAGTAGATCGCAGGAATCCACCGAAAAACCGTGTACAGCACGAAAGTCACAGATATCCTGTCCTAATATATCCAATATTAACAAAGCCAAACGTAATATAACTCAACCTAACGCACCCCGACCGCCATTGCTGGACTCTCCAGAGCCGACCAGAACTTTCTAGAGGACAATAGGGCGCACAAGTCCATAGGATCGCAGTGTATATCACAAAACTCATATCTATCCATACCTAATTCATGCCGACATAACCTAACCAAACGTAGCATACGTAAACTTAACTTGCCGCGGCCACTTTTTCTGGCCTCCACAGATGCAATCGGAGAATATTAGAATGCAGTAGAGCGCAGGAATCGGAGGATAACAGCGTACAGCGCAAATGTTTAAACTATCCTGTGCCAAACTCACCAGACGCTACATAATCAAACGTGGCTTAGCTGAACCTAACGTGCCGAGGACACTATTACTGACACCCGCAGTTAGAAGCAGAATGTACTAGGGAACAGTAGAGCGCAGAAATCCGCCGGGTATCAGTGAATAGCGCAAAGGCCGTAGATATCCTCACCTAACTCAACATAACGTAACCTACCCGAAAATGCATAACTCAACATGACGTGCGGCTTCGACTGCTCCAAGCCTCCCCGGAACCAAGCAGAGTGCAGTAGAGCACAGTACATTGCAAAAACCAAAGTGAAGGCAGTGTGAAGCACGACGATCAAAGTAGCCTATCCTAACCTAGCTAAACGTAACATATTCAAACGTAACCTAACTAAACTTAACATCACGGGGCAGCTACTGCTAACCTCCATAGAAGCAATTAGAGTGCACAACTCTTACAAACAAAATCCTCAGCATTGCAGTTAATAGCACAAGGTGGAATATATCATAACATAACCTGACCTAACATATCCTATCCAAGCATGGCGTAACTCAACGGAGCGTGCCGGAAACGATGCGGCCGGACTCCAAAGAGCCATGCAGAATGCCGTAGAGCACCGTAGATCACAGCAACCCGCCGTACAATAGCGTGTAGCACGAAAGTCGGAGCCACCGTGCCCAAACATAACATAACATAACATAATCAATCGCAGCCTAACTCAACATAACGTGCCGCGGCTGTTTCTGGCCTCCCCAGGGCCAATCAGAGTA
>NW_016925655.1:0-699 GCF_001483705.2 Eufriesea mexicana
ACGACGCGAAAGACTCGAAAGACTGAAAGAAGAGGAGGAATGAACAGTCCTCCTTTGTCTCCCGGGTAATCAATTACGCAAAGAGGATGTCGGAGAATTTAAGTCACTAATTCAGACATCTCTGTTTATATGTTGTTACTAATGTAATCCATGTTTGTGCTCGCCATTTGTGTATCATCGCCTCAGTCCTTGTAGAGTCCTATTGTATAAAGTGTAATAAGAATATAAAATATACTTGTATTACAAAAACCACGTTCTACTGCATATGAGTTTAATTCTGCAACCACCAACAGAGGAGACTACTTGAGAGGCGTGAGGATATAAACAATAGCTCCATGCTGGACAAAAGATGGGTCAGGATGTTACATTCATCTAGTGACGGCGAGGCCCTAGTAAAATCGAGCAAAGTGCCACAACAACATCAGTGGGTCACACTGTCAAACCGATTTTTCTCGGGTAAAGACTTGCTCAATCTGATTAAAATGCGTGTTAACGCAATCACGGACAAGAACAACCAGAGGTCGAAGAGCAGACCGAACATACAGAGCAGGCTGCAATTCGAAATTGAAACAATGAACTACATCCTACAGCGCTGTCCTAGAACTCACTCGGGCAGAGCGGCTAAGCATAATACTGTTGCAGCATATATTAACCTGTTAACCGAGCGGGACGTATAAATACGTTAAACGTAAACAATAT
>NW_016925656.1:0-231 GCF_001483705.2 Eufriesea mexicana
AGCAATTGTAGTCTAGGCACGTTATGCTATGTTAGGGCGCGTTTGTTTATTTTACGCTTGGTTAAGTCCTATTAGTTTGGGTTACCATCAGATTGCTCTGACTTTCGTGATGTAAACTGTTTTTCGGCGAACTTCTGCTCTATACAGTGCTCAAGTATGTTCTGCTTTGCTCTGGGGCGGCCAGCAATAGATGTATCGGCTCGTTAGGTTTTGTTACTCTACGTTTGGTTA
>NW_016925657.1:0-282 GCF_001483705.2 Eufriesea mexicana
AGCTTTGTCATTAGTGCTATAGTCTGCTATTGGGTGGATTACGGGGACCTACCGTGCTCTGATGTTTTCACCTTGGCTTTGGGAATGCCAGAAACAGAGGCCCCGGGACAGTATGTTGAGTCAAGTTACGCTAAGTCAGTTTGTCGTAGGCTAAGTTTGGGTGGTACACCTCCAACTCTTGCGCTGTACACTGCTATTCCGTGGACCTCTGCGATCTACTGTGCTGTAGTATGCCCTGCTAGACTCTGGACAGGGCAGCAATGGCGTTCTCTGGTCGTTAGT
>NW_016925657.1:1062-1948 GCF_001483705.2 Eufriesea mexicana
TTCGGTGGTTTTCTGGGCAAACTGTGCTCTAATATTTTCAGCTTGGCTCTGGGAAGGACAGCAATAGTGGTCTTTGGATGTTACATAGAGTCATGTTACGTTCGGTTAGGCTGTGTTAGGTTAAGTTTGATTAGGGCAGCTTTACCTTTTGTGTTGTGCACTGCTATTCGGTGGATTCCTGCCATCGGTTGTGCTTTAATAAGCCCTGCTTTGCTCTGGGGAGGCCAGAAGTAATGGGCGTGGCTAGTTAGGTTTAGTTACGTAACGTTTGGTTAGGTTTTGGTATCTTTGGTTTGGTTTGGATAGCTTTGACCCTTCTGATATTCACTCCCATTCTACTGACTTAAGCGCCTCACTCTTCTCTAATATGTTCTGCTTGGCGACGAGGAGGACAGCAATAGTGGTCTATGCACGATAGGTTTTCCTATATCAAGTTTAGTTATGTTACGTTTGGTTAAGACAGGATAGAATAACTTTGAATTTTGCGCTATACGCTGCTATTCTTAGGATTTCGGGTCTCTTTGTTGCTCTACTGTACTCCACTCGACTGTGGGGGCGTTCATAGCACGATAGGCTTTGATAGGTTATGTCTGGCTATGTTAGGCTAGGTTGGGTTTGGTTAGGATGGCTATGACCCTTGTGCTATAAACTGATATTCGGTGTATTTGTGCGCTCCACTGTGCTCTGATGTGTTCCGCTTGGCTCTAAAGAGGTCAGCAATAGATGTCTCGGCCTGTTAAGTTTAGTCTCTCTACGCTCGGTTACGTTAGGTTAGGGCTGGTTCTGCTAGGAAGACTCTGACTTATGTGCTATACACTGCTGATCGGTGGATCTCTGCGTTCCTGATAACTCTACTATGCTCCGCTCGAATCTGGTGTTGCCAGCA
>NW_016925658.1:0-555 GCF_001483705.2 Eufriesea mexicana
CGAAAAGCAGTGCATAGCACGAAAGTCATAGCCATCCGTACCTAACATAGCCAAACCTAGCGTCGGCGAACGTAACACTGCTCAACCTATCTTGCTGCGACAATAACTGCTGGAGTCCCCAGGCACAAGCAGAGTGTGACAACGCACAGTAGAGCGCAGAATTCCATATAATAGCATTGTGTAGCACAAAAGTCGAAGCTCTCCTAACCTAACGAAGCGTACCCTAGCATAGGCGTACGTATTCTAACTGGACCCAACATGCTGCGACCACTATTGCTGCACTCGCGAGAGCGGAGCAGATTATAGTAGAGTAATGTATAGCGAAGGAGCACACCGAAGGGCTGTGTATAGCACAAAATTCCAAGCTACCCTATCTTATCCTAACCGAACGTAACACAAACAAACGTTATCTATCTCAACCTAACGTGCCGACGCCACTATTGCTGTCCTTCCCAGAACCAAGCAGAACATACTAGAATACTAGAACGCTGTAGACCTTTGATATCACCGAATAACAGTTTACAGAACAATAGTCAATGCTATCACCTCCAAACC
>NW_016925659.1:0-553 GCF_001483705.2 Eufriesea mexicana
ATAACATAACCGAACGTAGCGTAGCTCCGCCCATCGTGCCGAGACCAATTTGCTGGTCTCCACCGGGCGAAGCAGAATATACTAGAGCACAGTAGATCGTAGAAATGGGCTGCATTTCAGTGTACAGCGCAGAAGTCAAACGTATTGTCTCCTACCCTAACCAAACGTAACATAACCATACGTAGACTAACTGAAACTTAAGTCCCGAGACCACAATTACTGGCTTCCCCAGCGTATAGAAGTGTAGAGCAGATCACAGTAGTGCACAGATGTCCATAAAATAGCATTGCTGAGCACAGGGGTCATGGATATCCTAACCTAACCCAAAATATCCTGACCTAACCGAACGTAGAAAAACTAAACATTGCTTGCCGCGAAAACTATTGCTGGCTACCCCAGAGAGGAGCAGAATATGATAGAGTACAGTAGAGCACAGATGTCCATAGAATATCAGTATAGCGCATACGTCAAAGCAATCCTTACCTAACCGGACGAAACCAAAGCTAGAAAAACGGAATCTAACTCAACCTAACATGCCGGGACCATTATTGCT
>NW_016925660.1:0-6086 GCF_001483705.2 Eufriesea mexicana
ACTGCGGAGCGCAGAAATCCACCGCATTGCAGTGTATAGCACAAGAGTCAACCTCATCCTAACTTAACTTTGCCTAGCATAACTTACACAAACGCAGAATAACCCAACATGACGCGCCGCGAACGCTGCTACATTACCCAAACGCAGAATAACCCAACATGACGCGCCGCGAACGCTGCTACTGGCCTCCCCAGAGCAATGCAGAATGCAGCAGAGCACTGTAGATCACAGAGATCCAACGATAAACAGTGTACAGCACGAAAGTCAAAGATAACCCGACCGAGCTTGACATAACCTAACCAAACCGAACGTAACATAACAGAACCTAACGTACCGAGGCCACTATTGCTGGACTTGCCAAAGCCTAGCAGAAAATATTGGAGCACTGTAGAGCGCAGATATTGGCGTATGGCAGTGTACAGCACGAAGGTCTTGACTATCCTGTCCTGACCTTTTCAAACGTAGCATAACCAATTCTAACCAGCCGAAACCGCTATTGCTGGTCTCCCCAGCGCCAGGCGAAGTATACTACAGTACAGCAGAGCGCAGAAGTCCACCGCATTGCAGTGAATGACACAAAAGCCGAAGATATCGTGACCTAACCAAACCCAAACCTAACTGAACGTAGCATACCTCCATATAACGTGCAGCGGCCCCATCTCCTGGCATCCCCAAGGCCAAGCAGAATATAGCGGAGCAATGTAGAGCGCAGAAATCCACCGAACCGCTGTATGTAGCACAAAAGTCAAAGTAATCCTAACCAAGCCATCCTAACCGAACCAAACGAAACGTTACGTTACTCAAGCTAATGTGCTGGGAATACTATTACTGTCCACCACAGAGCGAAGCAGAGCATATTGGAGCACATTAGAGCGCAGAAACAAACCAAAAAGCGGTGTTCAGCACAAAAGACGAAGTAGCCTATCCTAACTTGGCCAAACGTGGCATATCCAAACGTAATTTGGCTTAACCTAACCTTATGAGGCCACTATTACTTGCATCGGCAGAGACATGCAGAATGTACTAGAGCACAGGAGAGCGCAGAAATGCACCGCATTGCTGTGAATAGAACAAAGGCCGCAGATATCGTAACCCAAACCGTACTATCCTAACCTAACTGAACTCAGCATGAATTAACATGACATGCCGCGATCATTGGTCCTCGCCTCCACAAAGCCAAACGGAATGCAGTACAGCGCGGCAGATCACAGAAACTCAAAGAATAGCAGTGTAAATCACAAAATTCAAAGTATCATATCCTAACCTAGCCAAACGTAACATATCCAAACGTAACCTATCTCAACCTAACAATACGAGACAACTATTGCTGACCTCTACAGAGACAAGTAGAGTGTACCAGATCACCGTAGATCGCAGAAATACCCGGCAGTGCAGTGAATAGCACAAAAGTCGTAGATATTCTAACATGACCTGACCTAACCTAACCTAACGTAGCGTAACTCATCAGAGCCTGCCGCGACCACTGCTGCCAGAATCCACAGAGCCAAGCAGGATAAAGTAGAGCAGAGCAGACAGCAGGATCCCGCCGGAAAGTGGTGTACAGCACTATAGTCGAAGCCATCCTGCCCAGACATAAACCAACATGACATAATCACACGTATTCCAACACAACATAACGTGCCGCGACTATTGCTGTCCTCCCCTGAGTCATGCAGAATGTAGTGGAGCAGAGTAGGTCACAGAAACACGCCGAACACCAGTGTATAGCACGAAAGTAGAAGCGACACTAACCAAACCTAGCGTAGCCAAACCTAACCAATCGTACCGTTACCCCAACTAGCGTGCCGCGGACACTATTGCTCGCATCTCCATAGTCGAGCAGACTTTAGGAGAGCAACGTAGAGCGCAGAAATCCACCGAAAATCAGTGTATAGCACAAAAGTCAAAGGTATCCCAACATACCCTGACTGAACCTAACCTAACCGAGCGTAGCATATTTCAATATTTCGTGCCGCGGCCACTTCTCCTGGCCTCCCATGTTCCAAGCGGAATGTCTCAGAGCAGAGTGAAATAACGAAATCCATCGACTAATAGTGTATAGTACGAAAGTCATAGCTATCCTAACCAAACTTAGCATAACCTTAAATAATCAAACGTAATCAAACACAGCCCGACATGCCGCGACCACCATTGATCACGTCCGCAGAGTCGAGGAGAGTATAATAGAGCAATGTAGAGCGCAGGAATCTTCCGAGTAGCAGTTTATGGCACGGAAGTCAGAGAAGTCCTAGCCGAGCATTCCTTACCTAACCTGACGGAACGTAACCTTACTCAACCTAACGTACCACGATCATTATTGCTTGCCGCCACAGGGTCGAGCAGAACTTTCTAGAGGACGTAGGGGCGCAGAAGTCCATATCGAGGTGTGTAGCACAAAAACCATATCTATCCAGAAATAACCCAAGCAAACACAATATAATCAAGCTTAGCATACCCCAACCTAACGTGCCGAGGCCACTATTGCTGGCTTCACTAAAGCCAAGGAGAGCATACCAGCGCACAGCATTGCGCAGAAGTCCAAATCATTGCAGTGTATAGCACAAAACTCAAACATATCCTGACAGAACTTGTCCTCACCTAACATATCCAAATGTAGTGTAACACAACACAACCTGCCGTGTCCGCTATTACTGGAATGCCCAGTGCCGAACAGAAAATATTAGAGTACAGTGGATCGCAGAATTGCACCTAATAGCAGCGTATAGCACGAAAGCAAATATGAACTAACCAAACCTGAACTAACGTAACTTATCCTATCGTGGACTAACTGAGCCTAACGAGCCGAGACTCCTGCTTCTGGCCTCCCCAAAGCCAAGCAGATCATACTAGAGCGCGCGAGGGCGCAGAAACCAAACCAACAGCAGTGTTCAGCACAAAAGTCAAAGCCATCATGTCCAAACCTAGCCCAAGCGAGCCTAATCAAGCGTACCATAACCCAACCTATCGTGACACGTCCACTATTGCTGATCACCTCAGAGTCAAGCAGAGTATAGTTGAGCAATGTAGAGAGCAGGAATACAACGAAGAGCAGTTTATAGCACAAAAGTCAAAGCTACCATAGCCTAACATGACCAAACGCAACATAACCAAACGTAAACTAACAAAATCTAACGTACCTAGACCACTATTGCTGGCCTCCCCAGTGCCTAACGGATAATACCGGATCACAGCAGTGCGCAGAAATTGAACGAATAGCAGTGTATGGCACGAAAGTCGTAGCTATGCGAGCTTAACCCGAAACAATGTAGACTTACCAAACGTAGCATAGCTCAACCTAACGTGTCACGACCACTATTTCTCTCCCCTACAAAAGCAAGTAGAAAATACTAGAGCGCAGTGGAGCGCAGAAATCCAACGACTATCAGTTTAAAGCACAAAAGTCAAAGACATTGTAGCCAAACTTAGGTCATCCTGGCCTAACCAAACGAAGCCAAGCTGTACCTGTCGTGTCACGACAACTATTGCTGGCCGGCCCAGGGACGAGCAGAGCATGGCAGAGCAATGTAGAGCGCAGGAAACCTCCGTATCGCAGTGTATAGGTCAAAAGTCAAAGTTACATTATCCAAACCTAACCAAAGGTAACATAGCCAAGCGCAACATAACACATACTAACGCGACTGGACCACTGTTGATGGCCTCCCTGGTGCCAAGCGGGACATGCCGGAGCACAGTAGAGCGCAGAAGTTCATCGAATAGCAGTGTATACCACAAAAGTCAAAGCAATCCTAACCTAACCCAAAGCAACATAACCTAACCTAACGAAACCTAACTCTCGCTAACGCGCCAAGACCACTGTTACTGGCCTGCCTGGAGTCCAGCAGGTTATAGTACAACAATGCAGAGCGTAGAAATCCACCGAATAGCTGTGTATAGCACAAAAAACACCTCTATACTCTCATAACCTACCCAAACGTAATGTTAACAAACGTAACATTACCTAACCTGACGTTGCGACACCATCATTGCTGGCCTCCCTACAGGAAAGCAGAATTCACAAGAGCACAGTGGAGCGCAGTAATCCACAGAATATCAGTGTATGGCAAAAAATCAAAGCTGTCCTAGATTAACGTATTCAAACGTAACATAACCAAACGCAACCTATCTACACGTAACGGGCCTACACCACTATTCCTGATCTCCCAGAGCCAAGCAGGGCCAACTAGAGCAGAGTAGGTCGCAGAAATCCAGCGAACAGCAGTGTATAGCACAAAAGACAAAGCTACACTGGTCAAACTTATCGCAACGAAGCCTAACCTCACGTAACGTGACTCAACCTGACGTGCCTCGACAACTATTGCTGGCCACTTCAGAGACGAGTAGAGTATAGTAGAGAGCAGTAGAGCTGAAAAAGTCACCGCATATCACTGTGTACCACGAAAGTTAAAGCAATCCAAGCCTCACCCACACGAACGTAATCAAATCAAACGTTGCCTAACTCAGCCTAATGTGCTGATACCATTACTGCTGGCCTTCCCAGGGCAAGGAGCAGCATATTAGAGCACAGAATTTCGCAGAAAATCACCGAATAGCAGCCTATGGCACAAAAGTCAATGCTATACTCTCCTACCTAACCAATCGTAACATAACCAAACTTAGCCTAAATAAAACAGACGTGCCGGGACCACCATTACTAGCCTCCCCAGATTCGAGCAGAGTATAACAGAGTAATGTAAAGAGTAGGAATACACCGAATTGCGGTCTATAGCACGAAAGTCACAGCTATCCTTCCCTAACCTCTCCAAACGTAATATAATCGAAATTCTAAAAATCGAAGTCTAGAAATTCACCGCATTTCAGTGTACAGCTTGAAAGCCAAAGATATTCTATCCGAACCCAAGCAAACCTAACTTAATCAAACGTAAACTTACTGTACATAACGCGCCGCGGCCATTGCTCATGGCCTCACCAGAGCATAACAGAAGACATTAGAGCACAGAAGGGTGCAGAAGTCCACCGAAAGCGGTGTAGATGGCAACAGACAAAGCTATCCTCCCCGAACATAACAAACCGCAACATAAACGAACGTAGCCTAACTCAATAACGATAAGCGGTCAACGTTGCTGGCCTTCCCGCACTTGAGCAGAGTACAGTAGAGCACAGCGCAGCGCAGAAGTCCACCGCATAGCAGTATATAGCAGAAAAGTCCGTGCTATACTCTCGTACCCCGACAAAACGTAACATAACCGGACGTAGCATAAATCAAGGCTAAGTGAATGGACCGCTATTACTGGCATACCCAGCGTCGGACCGAGTATAGTATAGCAATGTAGAGAATAGAAACCCGCCGAATAGCAGTATAAAGGCCGAAAGTCAAGTCTACATCCTCCAAACCCATCCAAACGTATCCTACCTTAACTTAACGCGCAGAGACCAAAATTGCTGGAATCCACAGAGCCAAGCAGAATACACTAGGGCACAGCAGAGCGCTGAATTCCACCGCATAGCAGTGTACAGCGTAAAAGTCAAAGTTACCCTATCCTAACCTAACCGATCGTGACATAGCCAAGCGCAACGTAAACCAACCTAACGTGCCTAGACCACTGTTACTAACCTCCCCATCGCCAAGCAGAACATATTAGAGGAGAGTGGGGCGCAGTGGACCATAGAATGGAAGTGTATAGCAGAAAAGTCAAAGCCATCCACACCTGACCCATACAAACGTGACCTAACCAAACGTAAGATAACTGAAGCTGACGTGCCGAGACCAGTATCGTTGGCCGTCCCAGAGCCGAGCTGAAAACGCTGGAAAAAAGGAGAGTGCTGAAATCCGACGAATAGCAGTGTACAGCGCAAAGGTCGGATCTATCCTGATTTAATGAATATAAACGTATCATAATCAAACGTAACCTAACCCAACCTAATGCGCCTAGACCACTGTTGCTGGCCTCCGCATCGCCAAGCAGAACATATTAGAGGAGAGTAGAGCGTAGGAGCCCATATAATGGCAGTGTATAGCTGAAAACACGAAGCAATCACAACCTGACCCAAGAAAATCTAACCTAACCAAACGTAACCTAACTGAACCTATCCTGACGCGAGCACTATTACTGGCATCCTCAGATTCG
>NW_016925661.1:0-1581 GCF_001483705.2 Eufriesea mexicana
GCACGACGTTTGGCTAGGTAGGGTAGAGTTAGCTTGTGTCAGGATACGTTTGACTTTTGTGCTATGCACTGCAATGCGGTGGATTACCCCGCCCTGCTGTGCTCTCCTACATTCTGCTTGTACCTGTGGGGTCCAGCCATAGTGGTCTCGTCCTGCTAGGTAGAGTTGGACTACGTTTGAGTATGTTACGTTTGTTGAGGTAAGGATAGGCTAGCAAAGCTTTTTGCGCTATACCCTGCTTTCAGCGGATAACTGCGTTCTGCTGCGTTCCAATACTTTCTGCTTGGCAATGGCGAGGCGAGCAATGGTGGTCTTGGCACGTTAGGTTGGGTTATGTTACGGTTGGTTAGGTTAGGTTTCGTCAAGCTCGGTGTGGTTATCTTACAGTTTCACGATTTACACTGCTATTCGCGGGATTCCTTCGCTCGACTCTGCTCTACTATACTCTGCTTGATCCCGCGGAGGCCAGCAATAGTGGACGCGGCACGGTATGTAAGGCTAGGCTACATTCGATTGTGTTACGTTAGGTTAAGTTTTGTTAGAGTACCTTTGAATATAGTGCTATACACTGTGATCAAGTGGATTCCTGGGATCGAAACTGCACTACTACGTCATGAATGGCTCTTGGGAGGGCTGGAGTAGTGGTCGCGGTAAGTTATGCTGAGAAATGCTGCGTTTTTTAAAGTTAGGTTAGGCCAGGTTGTGCCAGGATATTTTCGACTTTTGTGATATACACTGCCATTCGGTGGATCTCTGCGCTCTAATGTGTTCTAGTATGCTCTGCTTGTCTCTACCAAGGCCAGGAATAGCGGTCGCCGTACGTTATGTTGAGTTCTACTACGATTGGTTAGGTTAGCTTTTGCCTGGTTTGTTTACGGAGTCCTCGACTTTTGTGGCATACGCTGCTATTCGGTGGATTTCTGCGCTCAGCATTGCACTACTAAACCATGCTTGACTCAGGGGAGACGAGCAATAGCGATCGTGGCACGTTACGTTGAGCTATGTTACGTGTGGCTAAGCTAGGATTGGTTCAGTTTGGTCTTGAAGGCTTCGACTTGCGTGCAATACGCCGTTATTCGTTGGATTTCAGTGGTATACTGTGCCCTAACACATTCTGCCTGTCTCTGGTGAGGCGACCAATGTCGGCCTCGTCACGTTACGTTGAGTTACACTACGTTTGGATAGATTAGGCTAGGTCAAGTTTGGTTAGGGTTTTCTACACTGTTTTGCTATGCATTGCAATGCGGTGGATTTTTGCGCTCTACTCTCCTCTAGCATATTCTGCTTGGCCCCGCGGAAGCCTTCTATAGCGGTCGCGGCGCTTACGGTGAGACAGACTATGTTTGATTAGGTTAGGTTAGGTACGGTTAGGTCATGATATGTTTGACTTTTGCGCTATAAACAGCAGTGCTGTGGATTCCTGCGCTTTGCTGTGCTCTAGTATGTTCTGCTTGTCTCTGGGGAGGTCACCAATAGTGGTCTCGGCACGTTGGGTTGAGCTATGATGCGTGTGGTCATTTTACGTCTGGTGCGGTTACGATGGTATAGTCCAGACATCTGTGCTATACACTGTTACTCACC
>NW_016925661.1:3493-11471 GCF_001483705.2 Eufriesea mexicana
GAATAGAGGTCGGGGTACGTTAGGTTTTGTTATGTTACATTTGGCTATGTTAAGATTGGTTGTATTAGGATAGGATAGCTTTGACTTTTGTGCTGTACACTGCTGTTCGGTGGACCTATGCGATGGAGTGTTCTCCAGTATGTTCTGCTTGGCTCTGGTGTGGACAGCAATAGTGGTCTCTGCACGTTAGGTTGAGATATGTTACGCTTGGTTAGGTCAGATTGGGTCCGATTATGTTAGAACACCTTCGACGCTTGTGCTCTTCAATGCAGGGCGGTGGGTTTCTGCGCACTGCAGTGCTATACTGCATTCACCTTTTCTTTGTGGAGGACAGCAATGGTGGTCTCCTCATGTTGTGTTGAGTCAGGTTTCGTTTGGTTATGCCACGTTTGGCCAGGTTACGATAGGCTACTTTCTCTTTTGTGCTGTTCAACGCTATTCTATGGGTTTCTGCGATATAATGTGCTCTAATATGCTCAGCTTGGCCCTGGGTTGGCCAGAAATATTGGTCACGTCATGTTAGTTCTGTACACACTACGTTTGGATAGGTAAGGTGCGGTCATGTTGCGCCAGGGTATATTTAACTTTTACGATATACACCGCAATGCGTAGGATCTCTGCACTCTGCTGTGCACTAGTACATTCTGCTTGTCTCTGTGGAGGCCAGCAATAGTGGTCTCGGTGCGTTGGGTTGTGTTTAGGTACGTTTGCTTATGTTGCGTTTGGTCAAGTTAGGATAGAATAGCTTAGGCTTTAGTGCCATACGCTGCTATTCGTGGATTTCTGCGCTCTAATGTACTCTAATATGCTCTCCTTGGCTCTACGAATGCCATCAATAGCGGTCGTTGCACGATATGTTGTGTTAGACTTCGTTTGGTTAGGTTAGGTTCAGTCAGGTTTGGTGAGGATACATTTGGCTTTTGCGCTATACACCAATGTTCGGAGGATCTCGGCACTCTAATATGTTTTAATATGCTCTGCTTGTCTCTACGAAAGTCATCAATAGCGCCCGCTGCACGTTATGTTGAATTACGCTGCGTTCGTTAAGGTTAGGTTAGGTCAGTTTAGGATAGGGTATCTTCGACTTTGGTGCTATACACTGCTATTCGGTGGATTTTTGCGCCCTACATTGCTCTACTATACTCTACTCGACTCAGGGGAGGCGAGAATTAGCGGCCGCGGCACCTTAGGTTGAGTTAGGTCGCATTTGGTTAGGTTAGGTTAGGCTAAGTTTGGCTGGGTTAGCTTTGACTTTCGTGCTATACACTGCTCTTCGGAGGATTTCTGCACTCGGCTACACTCTATTGAATTCAGCTTGGCACAGTGGTGGGCAGCAATGGTCGCGGCGCGTTACGTTCAGTTAGGCTACGCTTGATTAGGTTGTGATTGGTTCTGTTTTCTTATAGTAGTTTCGACTTTCGTGCTATACACCATTTTCCAGCGGGTTCCTCTGGTCCACTGTTCTCTAATGTATTCTGCTTGGCCCTGTGGAGTGCGGCTGTAGTGGACGTGGCACGCTCAGTTGAGATAACCTACGTTTGGATAGATTAAGTTAGGATATCTTAGGCTTTTGTGATATCCACTGCAATGCGGTGGATTTCCGCGCCATACTGTGCTCTGGTACATTCTTCTTGCGTCTGTGGTGGCGAGCAAATGTGGTCTCGTCTAGTCAGGTTTAGTTATGTTACGTTTGGGCATGTCACGTTTGGCTAGGTTAGGTTTGGCTACTTCGACTTCTGTTCCATGCACCGCTATTTGGTGGATTTCTGAGCTCCAATGTGTACTAATATGCTCTCCTTGGCTCTGTGGAAGCCAGAAATATTGGTCTCGCAGCGTCATGCTTGGTTACACTACGTTTGTATAGGTTTGGTTATGCTTCGTTAGGACAGGGTTTGTCCGAATCTTGTGCTATAAACCCCAATGCGGTGGATCTCTGCGCTCGACTATGCTCCAGAATATTTTGCTTAGATCTGGGGAGGCCAGCAATAGAGGTTTCGGTACGTCAGGTTGAGCTTAGGTACGTTTGCTTATGATACGCTTGGATATGTTAGGACCGAATAGCTTTGGCTTTTGTGCCATACGCTGCTCTTCGACGTATTTCTGCCCTCTACTGTGCCCTAATATGCTCCGCTTGGCTCCACGAAGGCCATTAATCGCGGTCGCGGCACGTTATGTTGTGTTAGAATATGTCTGGTTAGGTTAGGTTGGGTCAGGTTTGGTTAGGATATATTCCGCTTCTTTGCTCTACACTCCTATTCCGTAGATTTTTGCGTCCTAAATTGCTGTACTATGCTCTGCTCCGCTCTGTGGAGGAGAGCAACAGTGGCCGTGGCACGTTAGGTTGAGTTATATTACGACAGGTTATGTGAGGCTAGGTTATATTTGGTTATTATAGCTTCGACTTGCGTGCCATACACTGTTATTCGGCGAATTGCTTTGATCTACTGTGCTGTACTACATTCTGCTTGGTCCTGGGAGGCCAGGAGCAGTGATTGCGTTGCGTGATATTGAGCTATGACAAGTTTTGTTGGGTTGGTTTAGGTTAGGTTTGGTTACGATATCTCCGGCTTCTGTGCTATTCACAGCAATGCCATGTTTTTCGGCGCAAAACTGTGCTCTAGTACATTCTGCAGGTATCTGTGGGGCCAGCAATAGTGATCTCGGCATGTCAGGTTGAGTTAGGCTACGTTTGGATATGCTTCGTTTGGCTAGGTTAGGAGACGCTACTTTGTCTTTTGTGCAATGCACTGCTCTTCAGTGGATTTCTGTGCGCTGCATTGCTCTGCCACTCTCTGCTCGACCATGGGAAGTGCTGTAATAGTGGTCTCGGCACATTACGTTGAGATAGGCTGCGTTTCGTTGTGTTACGTTTGTTAAGGGTAAGGGGGAATATCTTTTTCTTTTACGCTGTACAGTGAAATGCGGTGGATTTCTGCGATCTACTGTGTTCTATTATGTTCTGCGTGGCTCTGTGGAGGCCAGTAATAGTGGTCATGCCGAGTTAGGATAATATAGGCTATGTTTGGTTAGGTTATGTTAGCTGTGGTTAGGATTGGAAAGCTTTGGCTTCTCTGCTGTACACTACTATTAGGTGCATTTATTACCTCTACAGTGCTCTAACATGCTCTGCATGGCTCTGGGGATGCCTGCCATACTCGTCTCCGCACGATAGGTTGAGCTATGTTACGTTTTCTTTGGTTAAGTTAGTTTGGATTATGTCTGGATAGCTTTGACTTTCGTCGTGTACACCGCTGTGTGGCTGGTTTTTGCCCACTACTGTGCTCTAATCTGTTCTGCTTCGCCCTTGGAAGGCCAGGAATAATGGTCGCTGCTCGTTTGGTTGTGTTAGGTTACGTTTGGTATGGCTAGGCTTGGTTATGTATGTATGGAGTAGCTCTAACTTTTTTGCTGTACACTGATATTCGGGCGAGTGCAGCGTCCTACATTGCTCTGCTATACTTTGCTTGGCTCTTCTGAGGCCAGAAGTTGCGGTTTTGGAGCCCCGGGGTGTGTTACGCTACGTTTCGGTATGTTACGTATGGTCAGGATAGGAGAATATATCCTTGACTTTTGTGATATACGCCGCTGTGCGGTGGATTTCTGCGCTCTACAGTGCTCCAATACGCTCTGCTTGGCTATGGCGATGCCAGCAATGGTGGCCTCGGCAACGTTAGGTTGTGCTAGGTTATGTTTCGCTATGTTACGTCTGGTTAAGTTAGGAGAGGATAACTCTGACTATTGTGCTTTACTCTGCTATTCGGTGGATTTCTGCGCTCTTCGTTGCTGTACTAGAAGCAATTCGACCCTGGAGTGGCCATGAATGGCGGTCGTGGTTCGATAGGTATAGCTAGGCAACGTTTGGTTAGGTTAGGTTAGGTTAGGTTCTGTTAGGATATCTCTCTCTTCTGTGGTAAACATTGCTATTTGGTGGCTTCCTGCGCTCTCATTTGCTCTGCTATGCTCTGCTGGAATCTGGGTAGGTTAGCAGTAGTGGTCGTGGCACGATAGGTTTTGTTATGCTGTGCCTTGTAACGTCAGAATTGATCAGGTTATGACAGGGTATCTTTGTGTTTTGCGCTGTACACCGCTATTCGGTGGATTTCTGCGTTCTACTGTACTCTAACTTGTTCTGCTTCACTCTGGCGAGGCCAGAAATAGTGGTGGCCGCATGTTTGGTTCAGTGTGGTTACGTTTGGTACTATTACGGTTGGTTATACTAGGATAGGGTACCTTTGACTTTTGGGCTGCATACGGCTTTTCAGTGGATTTATCCGCTCCACTGTGCTCTAATATGCTCTGTCTTTCTCCGGGGAGGACAGAAATGGTGGCCGCGACATGCTTGGTTCAGTTAGGTTACGTTTGGTTAGTTTACGTTCATATGGGCAAGGCTAGGGTTGCTTTGATTTTTCTGCTATGCACTGCGATTCGATTTACTTCTGCGGCCTAGTTTCCTGTAATATGTTCTGCATTGCCCTGGGGAGGCTAGCAGTAGTGGTCGCGGCACGCAAGGTTTAGATATATTACGTTTGGCTAGTTTTGATTTCGTCAGATTAGGACGGGATAGCTCTGACTTCTGTGCTGTACTCTGCTATTCAGTGGATTTCTGCGCTCTGCTGCGCCCTAATATGCTCTGTCTGGCTTCGGCGAGGAGAGCAATAGCGGCCTCGGCACGTTACTTTCAGATATTTTACGTTCGGTTATGTCACCGTTGGATACACTGGGAAAGTATAGCTTCAACTACTGTGCTTTACAGTGCTATTCGGTGGGCACCTGCTATCTACTCTGCTTTATTATGTTCTGCTTGCCTCTAGGTAGGCCACCAATAATGTTCGTTGCACGATTGGTTGAGTTAGGTTACGTTTGGTTACGTTCTGGTAGGTTTGGATGGGATGGCTCAGAATTATTTGCTACACACCCCTATTCGGTGTACTTCTGCGTCCTACTGTGCACTAGCAGGATCTGCTTTCCTCCGGGGAAGCCAGTAATAGTGGCCTCGGCACATTAGGTTGAGTTAGGATACGTTTGTATATGTAATGTTAGCTTAGGTTAGGTATGGATGGCTTCGACTATTCCGCTAGACAATGCGATTCCATGATTTTCTGCGCTCTACCCTACTCTAATACTCTCTGCTTGACCCTGTGAAGGCCAGAAATACTGGTTTCGGCACGTTAGGCTTAGTTAGACTACGTTTGGTTTGGTTTGGTTTAGTTGGGTAAGGTTATGATAGTTTTGACTATTGGGCTTAACATAGATATTCTACGGACTTCTGTGCTCTACTCCGCTCTATAATATTCCGCTTGTCCCTTGGGACGCCAGCAGTAGTGGCCGCGGCATGTCAGGTTTAGCTATGTTTCGTTTTGTTAAGTTAGGCTTGGCTAGGTATGGTCAGGGTATCTTCGACTTTTGTGCTATTCACTACAATGAGGTTGATTTCTACGATCTACTGGTCTATAGTATATTCAGCATTTCTCTGCGGTGGCCAGAAATTGTGGCCTCGGCACGTTAGCTTGTGTTAGGTTAAGTTTGGTTGACTTAGGAAGGGGTGGGTAAGACGTTTCTACGATACACTGCTATTCTGTTGTCTTCTGCGCTCTTCTGTGCCCTAACATGCAAAACTTGGCTCTGAGGAGGCCAGGAATAGTGGTCTCAGCACGTTACGCTGAGTTTGGCTACGTTTGGTTAGGTTAGGTTTGTTTGGGCTAGGTTAGTGTAGCCTTGAGCTCTGTACTGTACATTGCAATGCGGTGGACTTTTGGGCTCTACCGTGCTCTAGTATGATCTACATAGCTCCGGGAATGCCAGCAATAGTGGCCTCGGCATGTTACACTGAGTTATGCAACGTCCGCTTGGGCATGGTTAGGTCAGGTTATGTTAGGTTCACTTCGACCTCTGTGATGTACGCTGAAACGACGCGGATGTCTGTGACCTACTGCCCTGTAGTATTTTCTGCTTGGCCGCGGGGAGCTTCGCAACAGATGTATAGGGCGATTAGGTTGGAGTTAGGTTTCGTTTGGTCATGCAGTGTTTGGATAGGTTAGGCAAGAATAGCTTTGACTTTTGTACTATACGCTGCTATTCGGTGGATTTTTGCGCCCTACTGTGATATAATATGCTCTTCTTTGCACTAGGGCTGCCAGAAACTGTTGCCGCGGCGCGTTAGGTAATGTTACGCTACGTTTGGTTAGGATAGGTTTATTTGGGTAGGGACTGAATATTTTTGGCTTTGTGCTCTTCACTGAAATGCGGCGGATTCCAGCGCTGTACGGTGCACTGGTGTGCTCTATTCGACTCTGGTGAGGCGAGCAACAGTTCTCGGGGCGCGAAAAATTTGGTTAGGCTACGTTTGGATAGGGTATGTTAGTTTGGGTTAGGTATGGATATCTACGACTTTCATGGTATAAATTGATACTCGGTGGATTTCTGAGCTCTACTGTCACCTAGTATGTTCTGCATGGCTGTGGGGAGGCCAGCAACAGTGGTATCGGCACGTTAGGTTGAGATAGAGAACGCTTGGTTACATTACGTCCGGTAAGGTTAGGAGTATGTAGCTTTGACCTTCACGCTATACACTCCTATTCGGCGGATTTCTGCACTCTACTGTGCTCTAGTATATTCTGCTTGGCTCTGGTGAGGTCAGCAGTATTGACCTCGACCCGTTAGGTTGAGTTATGCAACGTTTGCTTTCGTTTTGTCGGCTTGGGTTACGTCTTGGTATATTTGACTTTCGTGGTATACACTGCTTTCCAGTGGATTTCTACGCTTTACTCTGCTCTAGTATGTTCTGCTCGGCCCTGTGGGTGCCGGTAAAAGAGGTCTTGGCACGTTAGTTTGGGTTAGGTTACGTATGGTTAGGTTCGGTTACATTGCCTTACCTTATGATAGCTTTGACTTTTGTGCTACACAGGGCCATCCTCTGGACCGCTGCGCTCTTCTGTGCGCTGCCACACTCTGCTTGTCTCTATGGACGCCGGGAACAGTGCCCTCGGCCCGTTACGTTGAGTTAAGTTCGTTTTGGTTAGGTTTGGTTAGGATAGATTTCACTTTTGAGCTATACAGTTCTATTCGGTCTATTCCAGAGATCTACGTGCTCTAACATGCTCCGCTTGGAGCTGGGGAGTAGGGCAATCGTTCTTTTGCGCGTGAGTTTGAGTGATGCTTCGTTCTGTTGGGTCAGGACAGGATAGTATTGATTTTGATCTATACACTGCTATTCGATGGCTTTCTGCAGTCTACTGTGCTCGTGTATATTCCACTTGAATCTGGGGATTCCAGCAATAGTGCTCTGGGCACGTTCGGTTGAGCTATGCTACGTTCGGATACGTTACATCTTGTGAGGTTAGGATGGGATAGCCTAGACTTCTGTACTATACACGGCTATCCGCAGATTTCTGCGCTCTACAATGCTGTCGCATATACTGCTTGGCTCTTGGGAGGCCAGCAGTAATGGTCTTGACACGCTGAGTTTAGTACAGCTACGTTCGCTTATGTTACGTTTCGTAAGGTTGGGATAGGCTAATTTGTCTTCTGTGCTATGCTCCGATACTCGGCGGGCTTCTGCGCTCCAATGTGCTCTAATATGCTCTTCTTCGAGCTGGATAGGCCAGCAGTATCGGCCTCGTCACGTTATGCCGTGTTATACTACGTAAGGGTAGGTTAGATTAGGAAAAGTCATTCCCGAATATGTTCCACCTTTATGCTATACACTGCAATGCGGTGGATTCCTGCCCTCTGCTGTGCACTAGTATATTCTGCATGGCTCTGGGACTCCAGCGATAGTGTCGTCTGCACGATAGGTTGTCTTATGTTACGTTTCGTTTGGTTATTTCAAGCTCGGTCAGGTTATCTTCGACTTCCGCGCTATGCACTGCTGTTCGGAGGATTTCTGCAATCCAATCTGCTCCACAATATTCTGCTTGGCTCTTGGAAGGCCAGGAGCATTCGTCGCGGCACGTTATCTTGTGCTATACTACGTTTTGTT
>NW_016925662.1:0-292 GCF_001483705.2 Eufriesea mexicana
CTTAGTGAATAGGCAGCCCATCGCCTTCAATCCAATGGCAAGTACAGACTTCTACTTGACAGAAAAAAAGGCCTATTCAAAGTCTATAACCTGCTATAGCTTGGTGCATACAACGAATAACGCCTTCAATCCAATGGCAAGTACTGCCATCTACTTGCTAGAGAATAAGTCTATTCAAAACACATAAGCTGCCATAGCTTGGTGAAAAGATCGCTTAACGCCTTCAATCCCATGGCAAGTACAGCCATCTGCTTGCCAGAGAATAGGTTTATACAAAATCTGTAATCTGTTA
>NW_016925662.1:477-736 GCF_001483705.2 Eufriesea mexicana
GGTGAATAGTTCGACCAACTCCTTCAATCCAATGGCAAGTACAGCCATCTACATGCCAGACAATAGGTTATACTGAAAATCTATAATCTGCTATAGCTTGGTGAATAGGTCGCCCATCGTTTTTAATCCAATGGCATGTACAGCCATCCACTTGCCAGAGAATAGATCTATTCAAAATCTATAATCTGTTATAGCTTGGTGAATTGGTCGCCTAACGCCTTCAATCCAATGGCAAGTACAGTCATCTACTTGCCAGAGA
>NW_016925663.1:0-315 GCF_001483705.2 Eufriesea mexicana
CGCATAAATAATGAGAAAGGATACTATTTGCGTGCTTAAGCCATGGCACTGCTATAGAATCTGGTTGCAAAATTGAATTTTATTGACATTTTCGACTAATATCGCGATGAGCTTACTTTCTTGCATAAATAATGAGGAAAGATTCTATTGGCGTGATATAGCCATTGCAATGATAAAGAATCTGGATGGAAAATTCTCTTTTATTAACATTTTCGACTAATACCTTGGTGAGATACATTTCTTGCATAAATATGGAGGAAAGATTCTATTGGCGCGCTATAGCCACTGCAATGCAATAGAATCTGGCAGGAAAAT
>NW_016925664.1:0-2501 GCF_001483705.2 Eufriesea mexicana
GTGGATTCCTGCACTATGTTGTGCTCTCGCACGTCCAGCTTGGCTCTGGGGCTGGCAGCAATAGCCTTCTCGGCGCCATAGGGTGAGTACGGCTATATTTGGCTGTGTTCTCCTGGCTTGAGTCAGGGTTGGGGTAGCTTCGACTTTTCCGCTAGACACTGCGATCCTATGGATTTCTGCGTTCTACTCCTCACTAACGTTTTCTGCTTGGCTCTGGCGAGACCAGCAATAGCGGTGGCGGCACGGTAGGCTTAGCTAGGTAAGGTTTGGCTATGCTAAAGTTGGCTTTGTTAGGGGAGGATAGCTATGTCTTTAACGCTATAGTCTGCTGTTAGGCGGATTTCAGCGCCCTACAGAGCTGTAATATTTTCAGCATGGCTCTGCCAAGGCCAGGTATAGTGGTCTCGTCTCGTTACGATGAGACATATTGCGTTCTGTTAGGTTTCGTCAGGCAAAGTTTGGTCAGGATAGATTTAACTTTTGTGCTCTACACTGCCATTCGGTAGATTTCCGCGCTCTGGTGTGCTCTAGTACTGTCTGCTTGGCTCTGGGGAGGGCAGCAACAGTGGTCGCGGCACGTTATGTTGGGTTATGTTACGTTCGGTTATATTACGGTTGGCTTTGTTAGGAGTGGGTAGCTTTGAGTTTTGTGCTATGCACAGCTATTCTGTGGATTTCGGCGCTCTACTGTGCTCTAATTCGATCTACTTGGCTCTGGGGATGCCAGAAAATGTGATCTCGGCGCGTTAGGTTTATTTAGTTAGTTAGGCTATGTTAGGCTAGATTAGGTTATCTTTGTCATTTGAGCATTACGATACAATGCCTCGGACTTCTGTGATCTGCTGTGCTCAAGTATATTCTGCTTAGCTGCGGGGAGGACGGCAATTGTGGTGTAGGCAGGTTAGGTGGTGTTAGGTTGCGTTTGGTTACGCCACGTTTGGCTAGGTTATGCCATGGAAACTTTGACTTTTGTGCTGTACACTGCTTTTCGGTGGATTCCTGCGCTCTACTTTGATCTTATATGCTCTGCTTTGGTCTGGGGAGCGCAGAACCAGAGGCACCGTCGCGTTACCTGGAGATAGGTTGCGTTTGGTTAGGTTAGGTTTGTTTGGGTTGGGATAGGTTACCTGTGACTTGCGCTGTACACTGAAACACGGTGGGTTTCCGAGCTCTACTGCGCTCTAGTATATTCTGCTTGGCTCTTAGAACCACAGTAATAATGGTCTCGCTAGTATAGGTTGTGACACAATACGTTTGGTTTGGTTACCTTTGCTTTGGTCAGGTTTGTGGATCTTCGACCTTTCTGGTAGACACTGCGATTCTATGTATGTCAGCGCTCTACTCGCCTCTACTATGCTCTGCCTGGCTCTCTGGAGTCCAGCAATGCTGGACGCTGCGCGGCTGGTTGAGATAGATTACGTTTGTTTGTGTTAGGCTATTCTGGGTTTGTTAGGACCGCTTAGACTCTTGTGGTCAGCACTGCATTCCTATGGGCTTGCGGGTTCTACTGTGCTCTGACATATTATGATTGCCTCTATGGATGCAAGGAATGGTGCTCTCGGCGCGTTAGGTTTTGTCATGTTAGGTTTGGTTAGGTTAAGTTAGGTTAGGTTTGGTCTGCGTATCTGTGACTCTTGTGCCATACACTGCTATTGGTGGATTGATACGCTCTATATTGCTCTTCTGTACTCTGCTCGGCTCTGGGGTGGCCATTAATAGTGGCCCGGCAGGTTATTATGCGTTAGGCAACGTTTGGTGAGGACATGTTTGTTTGTGTCATATTTGGATAGCCTTTGTTTTCGTGGAATACACCGTTATTCGGCTGTTTCTTCTCTCTACTGCGCTGGAATGTATTCCGCTTGGCCCTGAGATGTCCATTCTGCTATGCTCTGCGATTCTATGCACTTCTGCCCTCTATCCTCCTCTAAAATATTCTGCTTGGCTCTGGGAGGCCAGCAATAGTGTTCACGTTACGTTAGGCTCAGTTTGATTACGTTTGGTTGCGATTCGATTGCATATCCTAGGAGATGCTAGCTCAGACTTTTGTACCATACTCTTCCTTCCGGCGGATTTCTGCACTCTACCATGCTCTAATATGTTCAGCTCGACTCTGGGAGGGCCAGCAATGGTTGTCTCGTCACGTTAGCTTGAGGTAGGTTACATTTGGTCAGGTTAGGTTAGTTTGGGTCAGGTTAGGGTGCCTTTGACTTTTCTGCAATAGACCTCCATTCTATGGACTTCTGCGCCCTACTCTCCTCTGATATGTTCTCCATGGCGACGGGGTGGCCTGCAATAATGATCTAGGCACGCTAGGTTGGATCATGTTGCGCTTGGATATGTCACGTTTGGTTAGGTTAGGAAAAGGTAACTATGACTTTTGCGCTGTATGCTTCTATTCGGAGGATTTCTGCGCACTACATTGCTCTGCTATACTGTGCTCGGCTCTGGGTTCGCCAGCAATAGTGGTCGTGATACGATAGGTTGTGATACGTTATGTTTGG
>NW_016925665.1:0-377 GCF_001483705.2 Eufriesea mexicana
ATCTACTTGCCAGAGAACAGGTCTATTCAAAATCTATAACTTGTTATAGCCTGGCAATTAGATTGCCTATCGTCTTCAATCCAATGGCAAGCACAGCCATCTACTTGCCAGAGAATAGGTCTATTCAAAATCTATAAACTTCTGCAGCTTGGTGAACAGATCGCCTAACGCCTTCAACCCAACGGCAAGTACAGCCATCTACTAGCCAGTGAATAGGACTTTTCATTATCTCAAACATGATATAGCATGGTGAACAGATCGCCTAACGCCTTCAAACCAATGGCAGGTACTCCCATCTACTTGCCAGAGAATAAGTCTATTCAAAACCTATGAATTGTTATAGCTTGGTGAATAGTTCGCCCAACGCTTTCAATCCA
>NW_016925666.1:0-236 GCF_001483705.2 Eufriesea mexicana
TGCATCGAAAATTCAACTTTATTGATATTTTCGACTAATATCGCGGTGATGTAACTTTCTTGTGTAAATTCGGAGGAAAGAATCTATTGGCCAGCTATGGCCATTGCAATACTATAGAGTCTGTCTGGATAATTCAATTTTATTGGCATTTTCGGCTAATATCGCGGTGAACCAACTTTCTTGTATAAATATGGAGGAAAGATACTATTGGCGTGCTATAGCCATTGCAATGCTAT
>NW_016925667.1:0-498 GCF_001483705.2 Eufriesea mexicana
TTTTTCAGTAGTTTTGTTAATTAATTTCGTTTGACTCTTTGGTGATGGGTCCTTATTTGGATTTTAGATCGTAATTCAGCGTTATTTTTACTTGGTGCACGAAGCTTTTCTTCCTTTCTTTCATTTTTCTTTTTTAATTTGTCATCAGTATTTTTGTTAATTAATTTTATTTGGCTTTATAGTGATGGGATCTTTTTTTGGGTTTTAGATTGTGATTCAGAATTATTTTTACTTGGTACACGAGCCTTTTCTTCGTATCTTCTTATTTTTTATTTTCCTTAATTCGTTGTCGGTATTTTTGTTAATTAATTTCGTTTGGATTTTTGGTGATGGGCTTTTGTTTCAATTTTAGATTGTGATTCAGAATTATTTTTACTTGGTGCACCAGGCATTTCTTCGTATTTCTTATTTTTTATTTTTATATTATATTTTATATTTTTCAGTAGTTTTGTTAATTAATTTCGTTTGACTCTTTGGTGATGGGTCCTTATTTGGATT
>NW_016925668.1:0-211 GCF_001483705.2 Eufriesea mexicana
TGGTCTCTGCGCGTTAGGTTGTGTTAGGTTACGTTTGGCCATGATAAGTTTCGTTAGGTTTGGGTGGGATATCTTTGAGTTTTGTGATATACAGAACTCTTCGTTGGACTTCTGCGCCCTTTGTTGCTTTATTATACCCTACTCGACATTGGAGAGGCCAGCAATGGCCGTCGTGGCACGACAAGTTGAGTTATGTTACGTTTGGTTTGGT
>NW_016925669.1:0-2504 GCF_001483705.2 Eufriesea mexicana
CAGAGCGCCAATATCGACCGAATAGCGGTGTATAGCTGAAAAGTTAAAGTAATCCCTACCAAACATAACCTAACATAACCTGCCCGAACGTACCATAACGCAGCCGAACCTGCTGCAGCCACCATTGCCGGCGTCCGCAGGGACAAGCAGATTACGCTGGAGCACATTAGAGAGCAGAAGTCCATAGAGCAGGAGTGTTATGCACAGTAGTCAAAACTATCCAAACCAGACCAAACCTAACCAAACGTAACCAAACGGAATCTATCTAAACCTATCGTCCGGTGAAACGAATTGCTGGACTCCACAGAGCAAATCAGAATATATTGCAGTGGAGGAGAGTGCCGTAATCCATATGCCGCAGGGTATAGCAGAAAGGTGAGGGCTAACCAAATCTGGCCCAAGCAAACATAATATAACCAAACGTGACCTAATTCAAGCTTGTGAGCCGCGGCCGCTATCTCTGCCCTCGCCAGAGCAGAGCAGAGGATAAGATAATGGAGTAGAGCGCAGAAATCCACCGAAAGGCAGATTATACCACAAAAGTCAAAGCTATCACAGCCCCACCTAACCACACATAACATAACCAAACGTAACTTTACTAAACATAACGTGCCGACACCGCAATTGCTGGCTTTTCCAGATTCATCCTGAACATATTAGAGCAAAGTAGAGCGCAGAAATCCACCGAGTAGCAGCGTATAGCACAAAAGTCAACTTCATCATATCGTAACCCATCCAAGCATATTATAAACAAACGTAGCATACCTTAGCATAACGAGCCGAGGCCACTGCTTCTATACAAATCCACAGACTATTCGTGTACAGCGCAAAAGTCAAAGCAATCCTCTCCTAATATGACCAAACGAAACATACCCGAATGCAACATAACTCAGCCTAACGTGCCCAGAGCATTACTGCTGCCATCCTCAGAGCCAAGCAGAACGTGCTAGAGCACTGCAGAGCGCAGAAATCCGACGAATAGCAGTGTATAGCACAGAAGTCATATCTACCCTATCCTAAAGTTTCCAAACGTAATATAACCAAGCGCAACCGAACTTAACCCAACGTACGGAGACCACTATCTGTGGCGTCCCCAGATCCAAGCAGAATTTAGTGGAGCAGAGTAGAGCGCAGAATGCCTCCAAATAGCAATGCATAGCAAAAAGATCGAAGGAATCCAAACCTAACCCTACCTAACCTAACCTAACCATACTTAGAATAGCTAAGCCCAACGTGCCGAGACCTCTATTGCTGGCCTACCAGGAGCCAAGCAGTACACGCTATAGAAAAGTAGAGCGCAGAAACTTTCGAATAGCAGTGTATAACACCAAAGGCAATGCCATCCTACCCAAACGTAGTCTAACATATCCTAACCGAACTTAACGTATCTCATCCTATCGTGCCACGACCGATATTGCTGGTCTCCCCAGTGCCGAGCAGAGTATAGTAGAGCAACGAAGGGCGCAGAAAGCCAGTGGAAAGCAGTCTACGGCACAGTAGTCGAAGATATCCTTTCCTAACCTAACCAAACGTAACATGGCATAACGTTACCTAACACAGCCTAATGTGCCAAGACCACTACCGCCGGCCTGCCCGTCCCCAAGCAGAACATACAGGAGGAGAGTGCAGAGCAGAAGTCAAAAGAATGGCAGTGTAAAGAAGAAATGTCGAAGATATCCAAGTATAACACATGCCAACATAACCTAACAAAATATAATCTAACTGGACCTTACGCGCCTACACCACTCTTTCTGGCCTCCCCAGAGCTAGGCAGAATATATTAGAGCACAGTAGAGCGCAGGAACACACCGAATAGCAGTGTATTGCACATAGGTCACAGATATGCTGTACTAACCTTTCCAAACGAAGAATAACCATGCTAACCTAACACTGACTGACGCGACTACACCACTATTGCTGACCTCCCCAGAGCAAGGCAGGACATATTAGAGCACAGTAGAGCGCAGGAATCCACCGAATAGCAGTGTAGGTCACAAAAGTTACAGCCATCCCTTCCGAACCGAACGAAACGTAACATGGCCACACGTAACATAACTCAGAGTAACGTGCCGCAAGCACAACTGATGGCCACCCCAGAATCGAACAGAGTATAGCAGAGCACAGTAGAGCGCTGAAATGCACCGAATAACAGTTTATAACAAGAAAGCCAAAGCGATCCAAACCTAACGCAAGCTAACGTGACGTAACCAAACGTAGCCTATCTCAACATAACGTGCCGAGAACACGATTGCTGGCATCCACTGATCCAAGCAGAACATATTAGTGGGGACTAGAACGCAGAAATCCATAGAACCACAGTGTGTATCAGAAATGCCTAAGCTACGCAAACCTTACCCGAACGAACGTGTCCCAGCCCAACATAGACTAACTCAACATAACGTACCGCCAACACTATTGCTGGGCAACCTACTGCCAAGCAGAACGTAGTAGAGACAGTAGAGCGTAGGAGTCCACCGTATATCAGTGTATACCACGATATTCAC
>NW_016925669.1:6038-8464 GCF_001483705.2 Eufriesea mexicana
TGGTCTCCCCATCGCCAAGCAGAACGTATTAGCGGAGAGTGGGCGCGGAAATCGGTTTAATGGCAGTGAATAGCAGAAAAGTCAAAGATATCCAAATCTAACCGATGCTAACGTAGCATAACCCAACGTAACATAGCCGTACACAACGTTCCACGACTCCTACTGCTTGCGTCCTGAGAGTCGATGAGAGTATAGTAGAGCATCGTAGAGCGCAGAAATTCATCGAATAGCAGTGTGTGGCACAAAAGTCGAAGCTATCCTATCCCAACCTAACCAACCGTAGCATAACCGAACGCAACATGTCTGTGCCCAACGTGCCGAGACCACTGCTCCTAGCCTCCCTGCAGCCGAGCTGAATATACTAGAGCAGAGTAGATCGCGGAACTCCACCGAATAGCGGTGTATAGCATAAAAGTCAATGACAGCCTAACAAAGCATTACCTGACGTAGCCTAACCAAGCGTAACCTAACCAATACAAACGTGCCAGGACAACTATCACCGGCCTTCCCACAAGCAAGCGGAGGATAGCAGAACATTGCAGAACGCAGTTATCGGCCAAATAGCAGTGTACACAGCAAACGTCTAAGCTAAACTAAACAAACCTAACCAAACCTAACCACGCTGAACTTAACAGAGCTCAAACTGACTTACCTGGAAGAGAGGTGCTGGCCACCCCAGAGCCAAGTAGAGGTCATTAGAGTACAGTAGGTCGCAGAAATCCACCGTACAGCAGCGTACAGCGCAAAAGTCAAAGCTAACGTACACTATCGTAACCGAACGTAACATAACTCATCCTAACGTGCCGAGACCACTATCGCTGCTCTCCTCAGAGCAATGCACGACATATTAGAGGAGACCAGTGCGCAGAAATGCATAGAACCGTATTGCATATCGCAACAGTTGATGCTACCCTGTCCTAACGTAACCAAACGTTACACAACCGAACGTAGCCAAGCTAAACTTAACGTGCAGAGTCATCTATTGCTTGCCTCTCCAGAGCTAAGCAGAACGTATTAGAGTAATGTAGAACGCTGTAATCCACCGCATTGCAGTTTACAGTGCAAAAGTCAGAGATATCCGAACATAAACTGACGGAACATGACAAAACCAAACGTAACCTAACTCAGCCTTATGTGCTTAGACAACTATTGCTGACCGCCTCAGAGGAAAGCAGGACATATTCGTGGAGGGTAAATCGCAGAAGTCCATAGAATCGCCGTGAATGAAACAATAGTCAATGATATCCGAGCCTAACCCAAAGAAACCGAACCAAACCGAGTATAACATAACCCAACATAACGGTTCGCAACCACCATTTCTGGCCACCCGCCCACATCCAGAGAAAAGCAGAGCATATTAGTGCAGAGTAGAGCTCAGAAGTCCACCGAGGAACAATCTATGACAGGAAAGACAAAGTGAATCCAAATCTAACACAAACTAACATAACCAAACCGAACGTAGCATATCCCAACATAACGTACAGCGACCACCATTCCTGGCGTCTCCGGGAACTACCAGTGTGTGGCAGCTCATAGTAGAGCGCAGAAGTCCATAGAATGGCAGTGTGTAGCACAAAAGTCATAGCGATCCCAACCTAACCCAACATAGCCTAACATAACCAAACGCAACCTGACAAAACATAACGCGACGCGGCCGTCATTTCTGGAATTCCCAGAGGGAAGCAGAAGTAGCCTAACATAACCAAACGCAACCTGACAAACGCGACGCGGCCATCATTTCTGGAATTCCCAGAGGGAAGCAGGGAACATTAGATCACAGTAGAGCGCAAGAATCCACCGAATAGCAGTGTACAGCTCGAGAGTCATTGCTACCCTACCCTAACATTACCAAATATAGTAAGGCCAAACGTAACCAAACACAACCTATCGTGCCTAGACCTCTGTTGCTGACCTCCCCAGAGCAAAGGGGAATATACTAGAGCACAGGAGAGCGCAGGAATCCGCCGCACGGAAGTGCAAAGCTCAAAAGGCGAAGATATCCTAACCTAACGTGACAAAACGTAACCTATCCACACGGAGCATAACTCAACCTAACGTGCCTAGACCACTATTGCTGACCTCCCGAGAGCAAAGCAAAAGAAACAAGAGCACCGGAGAGCGTTGAAATCCGCGGTACTGAAGTGCAAAGCACAAAAGGCAAAGATATCCAAACCTAACATGACATAACCTAACCCAGCCAAACGTAGTCTATCTCAACCTAACGTGCCAAGACCACCATTGCTAGCATCCGCAGTGCCCTGCAGGGCATATTGGAGCACAGCAAAACGCAGAAACTCACCAAATAGCAGTGTATAGCGCAAAACTCGAAGATGTCCGATACTAACCTAACCAAAAGTAAACTAATCGAACTCAGCATAACTCAACCCAAAGTGCCGAGATCACTGTTGCCCCCCCCCCCCCCCCCG
>NW_016925669.1:13728-18559 GCF_001483705.2 Eufriesea mexicana
AATGTGCCAATACCACCATTGCTGTCCTTCTCATGGCCAAGCTGAACATATTAGAGCACAGTAGAGTGCAGAAATCAGCCCAATGGCAGTGTATAGCACAAAAGTCAATGATACGCTCTCCTAACCAAACCAATCGAAACATAACCAAACGTAGCCTAACGCAACCGAACGTGCAGCTACCGCTATTGCTGACCTCCCCAGGGTCGAGCAGAGTTTAGTAGAGCACTGTAGAGCGCAGAAAGCCGCAGATTAACAGTGAACACCACCAATGTCGAAGCTATCCTAACCTAACGCAAAGAAACGTGAAGTAACCAAACCTAGCCTAACTCAAACTAACGTGACGAGACCACTATTAATGGCTACCTCGGTGTCGAGCAGAGTATGGTAGAGCAACGTAGAGCGCAGAAATCAACCGAATAGCAGTGTATCGCAATTAGATCAAACCTACCCTGTCCTAAGCTGTCCACACATGATATAATCACACGTACCATGACACAAACGAACGTGCCGAGACAGCTATTGCTGGAATCCCCGGAGCCAAGCAAAATATATAAGAGGAGAGTAGGGCGCAGAAGTTCATAGAATGGAGATGTATAACAGAAAAGTCAAAGACACCCTAACCTGACCGAAACTAACCTAACCTAGCCAAACGTAACATAACTCAAACTAACTTGCCGAGACCACCACTGCTGGCCTACCCGGAACCAAGCTGAACATATGAGAGCATAGTAAAGTGCAGAAATCCGCCGAAAAGCAGTGTATAGCACAAAAGTTGGAGCAAGCATCTCCTAACGTAACCAATCGAAACGTAACCAAACGTAACCTAACTGAGCCTAATGTAACGCGATCACTACTGCAGGCCACCCAGGGCCAAGCAGAATAATTTAGAGGAGAGTAGAGAGCAGAAATACATGGAATGTCAGGGTATAGCTGAAAACACAAAGCTATCCAAACCAAACCGAGACAAATATTGTCTTACCAAACGCAGCATAACACAACATAAGGAGCCGCGACCACTATTGCTGGACATCCCAGGGCAAAGCAGCATACACTGTAGTGCGAAGAAACCACCGAATAACTGTGTATTCCACGAAAGACAAAGCTATCAAAACCTAACACAAACAAACATGTCCTAACCAAACGTATCCTAACGCAACCTAACCTGCCGAGGCCACTATTAATGGCCACACCGGAGCCGAGCAGAGCACGGTTGAGCAATGTAGAGCGTAACAATCCACCGAGTAGTAGTGTACAGCACAAAAGTCAAAGATATGCTGACCAAACCTAACCTAACATAACCTAACATAACAAAACGTAGAGTAAATAAACATAACAAGCAGACACCTCCATTGCCGTCCTCCCCTAAGACAAGCAGAACATATTACAGTACAAGAGCCCAGAAATCCACCGAATAGCAGTTTGTAAAACAAAAGTCAATTCCATTCCAATCAAACGTAACATAACCTAACCTAATCAAACGTAACCTGCCCACGCCACTACTGCTGACATCCCCAGGGCCAAGCAGATTTTTCTAGAGCACAGCAGACCGCAGAAATACACCGGGTAGCAGTGGATATCGCAAAAGTCAAAGCTATCCTTTCCTAACCTGTCCAAGCGTAGCATAAGCGGACGTAGCGTGACCCAAACTGACGTGCGACAGCCGCTATTGCTGACCCCAGGAGAGCTAAGCAGAGTATAGAATAGCAATGCAGAACGCTAAAGACGTCCGAATATCAGTGTATAGCACAATAGTTAACGCTATCCTGACCAATACTAACCAAACCTAACCTAACCAAACGCAACACAACTCAACCTAACGTGCCGGGAGCACTGCTCCTACCGTCCACAGAGACAAGCAGATTGCGATAGCTCACAGAAGAGCGTAGAAGTCCATAGAATAGCAGTGTGTAGCACAAAAGTCAAAGCTACACTAACCCAACGCTACATAACCTAAAAAAGCCAAACGTAATATAACCTAAACTTACATGCCGCGACAGCTATTGCTGGACACCGGTGAGCGGAGCAGAGCGTAGTAGACCAATGTAGAGCACAGAAATCCACCGAATAGCAGTGTATAGCACAAAAATCTAATTAACCCTATCCTAACATAACCAAACGTAGCACAACCGAACGCAACATAACTTAGACTAACGTGCCAGGTCCAATACTGCTAGCATTCCCATAGCCAAGCAGAATATACTGGAGCAGAGCAGAGCGCAGAAATTCACCGGCTAGCAGTGTATAGCGCAATTGTCAAAGCCACCCTAACAAAACCTAGCCTAGCCTACCCTAACCAAGCGTAGCATATCTTGCATGAATCTGCAACGACCGCTGTTCCTGGCCTCCTCAGAGGCAAGCAGTTGCTTGTAGAGCAATGCAGTGCACAGATATCGACCGAACAGCAGTGCATTACAAACGAGTCATAGCTACACTAACCAAACCTGTCCGAACCAGCCAAGACATGCGTAACCTAACTGAACGTTGCGTGCTGAGGCCAGCATTTCTGGCCTCCCCAGAGATATCCAAACCAAACCCAAACCAACATAACCCAACCTAACGTACCCTAACTCAAACTAACGCCTCGAAACAATTACTACTGGCCTCCCCAGAGTCCAGCCGAGTGCAGGAGAGCAATGTATATCGTAGAAGTCCTCCGAATAGCAGTGTATAGCACAAAACTCGAAGCTAACCTATTCTAACATAACCAATAGCATTACCAAACGTAGCATAACACAACCTATCGTGCCATGACCACGATTGCTGGCTTCCCCAGTTACAAACAGAATGCGATAGAGCTCAGTAGAGCACAGAAGTTCATGGTACATCAGTGTCGAGCACATATGTCAAAATTGTGATAACCTAAGCTGATAAAACCTAACCTAATCAGACGTATAATAACTAAACGCAGCGAGACGTGACCAGAACTACTGGACTCCTCAGTGCCAAGCAGAGCATAATAGAGGAGAGAATCGAGCAGAAATCCATCGAATCGCAGGGAATAAGAGAAAAGTTGAAGTTATCCAAACCTAACGAAAGCTAACTTGACCTAACCGAACGTACCCTATCTGAGCCTAACGTCCCGAGACCACCATTTCTGGCCACCCTGCCGCCAAGTATGGCATATTAGAGGAGCATTGAGCGCAGAGTCTCATAGAATGGCAAAGCATAGCAATAACAGTGTACAGCACAAGACTCAAAGCTACCCTAGCATAACCTAACGAAACATAACACTACCAAACGTAACATAACTCAACCCATCATGCCTAGAACACTATTACAGAATGTGCAGCAAAAAGGACGATGCTATAATTCTTTCGCACGTGGTGGACATTTTCCCAATGTAGCCGGACACGTGGTGGAGGGGGCGGTGTTGTATGGGACCTTTAACCACTAAAACCCCAACGACGGCCAGCACTTCACATTTCGGAGCTCCCTGGAATTCGCGGCAGCGGAACTGCTAGGGCGCCACCGCGACGCAACCGTAGTTCCCCTCGGCGAGACGGGTAATCGCACCCGATCCATCCATGCCCATGCGCGCGCGACGGGTCGTTTACAAGCACACACACCACGCATTCCACTGCACCGTGTCACGCGCACACCCTGCGGACGCCGCGCGACCACCACGCGGCGCCGCGCGTCCGGAACGCGTTCTCTCGAACAGACGGCCCCCCAACCGTTTCCCCGTGATAAACCTCACCTTGGTAATAACGGGAGTGAGAGATGGTCCCCACGGATGCATGTGCAGCGTCGCTCGGGAAGGCGGAGGACCAACGCATTTATACATCCAGTTGTGCGCGCGGAGCCAAGAGGCGCCGCGATCGCTGCTTACAATGCCCACGCGCGAGGTGTCCCCTTCTGTAACATAATCGCCTCACAGTTGGAGGCCACCGCACGCTATGCACCTCAGCCCTCCACCATTTTTGCCGCGACGACGGAGGGGGAAAGGTCCCGACCAAACACGCGACAAAGTATCCGGCGCGAGCTAGTCCACGCCGGACATTCCTCCAGCGTGTGCTGCGCCTTGTACCGCCCTTCCCTGGAGTGGTGACACCGCGTCTCATGTTCCAGGCCGATGCGAGGCAGGCACTTCCTGAAGCACTGTGCCCAGTTAGCACATGTGTCAGAAGGAAAGCGTGCTGCCTGCCGCTGCGCGCCCATGCATCCAGCACTGGGAGCACAACCCCGATCAGTTGGTGCAGCCGGCTGCTGCGCTTCCTCAGCCGAGCTCGCCAGGCAGCCACTACGGTCAGTTGAAACGTTCGCCTCAAAGAAACGGCCCCTCCTTCAAGAGCACCGTCACCGTCCCGGCGGAGGTGACCGTAGATACTGGCCTCCCCCTCCGCTGGCAGTTCGAACGGCGGAACACCCGCCAGGACCATCGCCGCTTCCTGGGAAATTGTGCGGTTACCGCGCAAGACCGTTTTCGCCAGCCTGTGAGCGACGCGACGGGGAATCGCCCCAATGTGCGGACCAGCGACCTGGTCGTTCGCCCAGGTCATAGGCCCGTAAAAGGCCACAGAGCGAACGACTCCCGTGGAGAGGCGGTTCGCCCTCCCGTCTGGCCCACGCAGGTTGGGAAGCAGGCGACAGAGCGCCCCCGACATACCTTCCAGGTGTGGTTCCAGCGCGAGGAAATGCTCGTTGAACTTCCAGTGGCTATCGAGTAAGAGACAGAGATATTTCATCTTGTCCCGTACGTCGACCACGACGTTCCCTACGCACGACAGGGGCATAGGCGGCTTCCTGTGGTGCCGATGGCAAATCCACGTTGCCTCGGTCTTCTCGGGCGAGATACTCAGCCCCAGCCGCTGGATGCTCTTTGCGACGAGGG
>NW_016925670.1:0-1134 GCF_001483705.2 Eufriesea mexicana
AATCTGGATGAAAAATATAATTTTATGGACATTTTCGACTAATATCTTGGTCAGCATACTTTCATGCATAAGTAAGGAGGAATAATCCTTTTGGAGTGCTATTGCTATTGCAGTCCTGTAGAATCTGCCTGGAAAGTTCAATTTTTTGTCATTATGAACAAATATCGTGGCGAGCTAACTTTCTTGCATAAATAAGGAGAAAAGATCCTTTTGGCGTGCTATAGCCATTGCAATGCTGTAGATTCTGGCTGGAAGATAAAATTTTATTGACATTTTCGTCTAATATCTTGATGAGCTTACTTTCTTGCATAAATATGGGGGAAAGATACTATTGGAGCGCTAGAGGCATTGCAGTGCTCTGGAATCTGGCTGGAAATTTCAATTTTACTGACATTTCCGACTAATATCGTAGTGAGCTACCTTTTTTGCATAAATAAAGAGGAGATACTCTGTTGTCGTGCTATAGCGATTGCAATGCCATAAAACCTGGCTGGACAGTTCAATTTTATTGACGGCATCGACTAATATCGTGTTGAGGTACCGTTCTTGCATAAATAAGGTGGAAAGATCCTATTGGCGTGCTATTGCCATTGCAATGCTATAGAATCTGGCTGGAAAACTCAATTTTATTGACATTTGCGACTAATATCGTGGTGAGCTAACACTTGCATAAATAGGGAGAGAAGATTATATTGGCGTGCTATATCCTTTGCAATGCTATAGAATCTGGCTGGGAAGTTCAATTTTTTTGACAGTTTCTACTAATATCGTGGAGAGCTAACTTCCATGCATAGGGAAGGAGGAAAGATCCTTGTGGAGTGCTATAGCCATTGCAATGCTGTAGAATCTGGCTGGAAAGTTCAATTTTATTCACATTTTCGACTAATATCGTTGTAAGTTTACTTTCTTGCGTAAATAAGGAGGAAAGCTTCTATTGGCGTGCTATAGGCATTGCAATGCTATAGACTGTTCATGCTAAGGTCAATTTTCTTGACAGTTTCGACCAATATCTTGGTGAGGTAACTATTTTGTAAAAAGAAGGTGGGTAAATTCTATTGGCGTGCTACAACCGTTGTATTTCTATAGTATCTGGCTGGAAAAATCAATTTTATTGACATTTTCGACTAATATCGC
>NW_016925671.1:0-983 GCF_001483705.2 Eufriesea mexicana
AATGGACGAATGGATGTATGGATGTATGTATCTATGAATGTATGGATGTATGGATGTATGGATTTATGGATGTATTTATGTACGAATGTATGCATGTACGGAAGTGTGGATGTATGGATGTATCTATGTACGGATGTAAGGATGGATGGATGTATGTATTGATGTATGTGTGGATGTATGGATGGACGGATATACGGATGGGTGGATATATGGTTGTATGGATGTATGGATGTATGGGTTTATGAGTGTATGTATGTATGTATTTATGGATGTATGGATGTATGGATGGGTGGATGTATGGATGTATGTATGTACGGAAGGATGGCTGTATGGATTTATGGGTGTTTGGATGGATTGATTTATGAATGGACGGATGTACGTATGTATGGATGTATGTATGTATATATGTATCGATGTTTGTGTGGATGTATGTATGGACGTATTCATGGATGCATGTATGGATGTATGTACGAATGTATACATGGATGTAAGTATGGTTGTTTTGATGGATGTATGTATGGATGTATATGTGGATGTATCTAAGGATGAATTTATGTGTGCAAGTATGAATGAATGTATGATTGTATGTTTGGATGTATGTATTGATGAATGTATGTATGTATAAATGGATGTATGGGTTGGTGGATGGATGTATGGGTGGATGGACGTATGGATCGGCGGATGCATGGTTGGACGTACTTATGGGTGTATGGATGTGTGGATGTATGGATGTATGGGTGTATGGATGAATGGATGTATGTATGTTTGGATGTATGGATGTATGGATGCATGGATGTATGGTTGTATGGATGTATAGATGTATGGATGTATGTTTGTATGGATGGATGATGAATGAATGGATGGATGTATGGATGGATGGATGTATGGTTGTATGTATGGATGTACGTGCGAATGTATGTATGGTTCGACTGATGTATGGATGGATGGATTTATGGATGTGTGGATGTATGGATGCTTGGATC
>NW_016925672.1:0-232 GCF_001483705.2 Eufriesea mexicana
AAGTTCAATTTTATAGACATTTTCGACTAATATCGTGATGAGCTACCTTTCTTGCATAAATAACGAGAAAAGATTCTACTGGCCTGCTGTAGCCATCGCAATCCTATAGAATCTGGCTGGAAAGTTCAATTTTATTGGCATTTTCTACTAATATCGTAGTGAGCTAACATTCTCGCATAAATAAGGAGGAGAGATTCTATTAGCGTGCTATAGCCATTGCAATGCTCTGGAA
>NW_016925673.1:0-2821 GCF_001483705.2 Eufriesea mexicana
TCACCTTCGGTTAGGATGCGTCAGGCTAAGTTTGGTCAGCATAGCTTTAACTCTTGTGCTGTACGCTGCTATTCGGTGGATTACTGCACCCTACAGCGCTTCAATATTTTTAGGTTGGCCCCGGCAGGGCCTGCAATAGTGGCCTCGGCACGTTATGTTGAGTCACGTTACCTTCGGTTCGGCTGGCTTATGACAACTATGTTCAGGACAGCTTTAACTTTTGTATTGTACACAGATATTAGGTGGATTTCTGCTTTCTAATGTGCTGTAGTACGTCCTGCTTATCTCTGGGGAGCGCAACAATAGCGGACCCGGCACGTTAATTGAGTGGTTATGTTCCATTGGTTTGGGTTAGGCTTGGGAAGCTTTGACTCTTCCGAATTTACACGGCGATTAAATGGACTTCTGCGTTCCACTCCCCAGTAACGAGTTATACTTTGCTCTGCGAAGGCCAGCAATGGTGGTTGCGGCAGGTTTGGTTGAGCTAGTTCACGTTTGGTTATGGTACGGTTGATTAGGTTTGGTGGGGATAGCTTCGTCTTTGGTGTAGTATTATGGTATTAGTTCGCTTTCTGCGCCCTACAGTGCCTCAATATATTCAGCTTGACTCTGGCAAGGCCATCAATGGTGGTCTCGGAGCGACATGATGTGTCAGGCTACGTTCGGTTAGGCTGGGTAAGGCTACGTTTGGGCAGGATAGCTTTAACTTTTGTGCTGTACACTTCTATTCGGTGGATTTCTGCGCTCCACTCTGCACTAGAACGTCCTGCTTGACTCTGGAAAGGGCAGCAATGGCGGTCTCGGCACGCTAGGTCCAGTTAGGCTGTGCTTGGTTGTGTTCCGTTTGTTTGGGTTTGGTTTGAGTGACGCTGACTTTTCCGATACGCACTGCGTTTCTGTGGACTTCTGTGTCCTACTCTTCACTAATGTATTCTGCTGGGCGCATGGGTGGACGGTAATAGTGGTCGCGGAAAGGAAGCTTGTGCTCTGTTGCGTTCGGTTATGTAACGATTGGTTAGGTTAGAAGGGGATGGCTGTATATATTGTCTTGTATTCTGCTATTAGGGGGATTTCTGCACCCTACAGTGCTCTAATGCTTTCAGCTTGGATCTGGAAAGGCCACCAATTGTGGTCTCGGCACGTTTGTCTGAGTCGGGCAATATTTGGTTTTGTTCTGTTGGTTTGGGTTAAGCTTGGGTATCTTTGACATTACCCATGCACCCTGCGGTTTCCTGGATTTCTGCGTCCTACTTACAACTATCGTGTTCCCCTTGAATCTAGGGAGGCCAGCCATAGTGTTCGCGGCACATTAGGTTCAGTTGGGTTATGTATGGTTATGTTAACGTTGACTACGTTAAAAGAGGATAGCTTTGGCAGTAATGCCATAGTCTGTCATTAGTTTGATTGCTACGCCATACAGTGCTCTAATGCTTTCAGCTTGGCTCAGGGAAAGCCAGCAATAGTGGCCTCTGCACGTTACGTTGAGTCATGTTACGTCCGGTAGGTTGGGTTAGGGTATGTTTGGTCTGGATAGCCTTATCTTTTGTGCTGTACACTGCTATTGGGGGGAATTGTGCGCAGAGCTATGCTGTAATGTGTCGTGCTCGGCTGTGAGGAGGGCAGCAATAGCGGTCTCGGCACGTTTGGTCGATGTAGGCCACGGTTGGCTATGTTCTGTAGGCTTGTGTTTCGTTCGGGTAGCTTAGACTTTTCCGATATATACAGCGATTATAGGGATTTCTGCGCTCTACTCTCCACTAATGTGTTCTGCTTGCCTGTGGGACGGCCAGCAATAGTGGTCGCGGCACATTAGGTTTAGTTATGCTACGTTTGGTTATGTTCCGTTGGTTTGGGTCAGGCTTGGGTAGCTTCGTGTCTTCAGATATACACATCGATTATATGTATTTCTGCGTTCTACTCTCCACTTACGTATCCGGCCTGTCTCTGGGGGGCCAGCAATAGTGGTTACATCAATTTAGGTTGAGTTGCGTTACGCTTGGTTATGTTACTGTTGGTTATGGTAGGAGAGGATGTCGTTGAGTTGAGTGCAACATTCTGCTATTAGGTGGATTTCTGCTCCTTACAGTGCTTTAATATTTTCAGCTTTGCTCTGGGAGGACCGGCAATGGTGGCCTCTGCACGTCGCGATTTGTTAAGTTACGTTCGGTTAGGTTGGGTCAGGCTAAGCTTTGTAAGGATAGCTTTAACTTCGGTGCTGTACACTGCTATTCGGTGGATTTCTGCGCTCTACTGTGCTCTACTGTATTCTTCTTGGCTCCGTGGAGGCCAGGTACAGTGGTCGCGGAACGCAATGTTGGTTTACGCTTAGCCTGGTTAGGTCAGATTATGTCAGGCTAGGTGAGCATATCTACGGCTTTTGAGCTATTCGCAGCAATACTGCGAACTTCTGCACACTACACTGCCCTACCACATTCTGCTTGTATCAGTGGTGGTCTGCAATAGTGGTCCAGTCATGATAGGTTGATTTAGGTTTCGTTTGTGTGTGTCAGGTTTGGCCAGGTTAGTAGACGCTACTGTGGCTTTCACGCTGTACAATACTTTCCCTGGATTTCTACGCTCTAATGAGCTCTAATATGTTCTGCTTGGCTCCGGGGAGGCCAGCAAA
The DNA here is from genome assembly GCF_001483705.2 of Eufriesea mexicana. Classification (NCBI taxonomy): domain Eukaryota; kingdom Metazoa; phylum Arthropoda; class Insecta; order Hymenoptera; family Apidae; genus Eufriesea; species Eufriesea mexicana. The sequence goes on from NW_016925673.1 coordinate 2,627, forward strand.
AGTGGTCTCAGCACGTTAGGTTCAGGAAGGTTAGGTTCCGTTAGGATAGGTTGGGAAGGATTGTATAGGTTATCTTCGACTTTTGACCTTTACACTGCTATTCGGAGGATGCCCGCTCTTTACATTGCTCTGCTATGCTCCACTCGACCCTGTCGCGGCGAGCAAAAGATGACGTGGCACGTTAGTTTCAGTTAG
>NW_016925674.1:0-213 GCF_001483705.2 Eufriesea mexicana
GCAGGGTGATGAAGGCGTTGGCGATATTCACACCGACCACCAGCACCACTCCGCCACGGTCGATGGCAGCCTCCGACAGGGTACGAACGCGCATGATCGCGTCGACCGTCGACCGAACATGCCGGAATCCGAACTGGCTGACGCTGAGATCGGACCCACGTTCGTTAAATGCTCTCGGAGGCGGGCAGCTAGAACGCGCTCGAAGAGCTTGCC
>NW_016925674.1:6786-12117 GCF_001483705.2 Eufriesea mexicana
GCCGTGTAGCGCAGAAATCCATCGCTTTGTAGCGAATAGTACACAAGCCGTAGATATCCTTGCATAACCTGACCTAGCCTAACCTAACCAAACGTAACATAACACAAACCAACGTGCCGATTTCACTATTACTGTCCACCCTAGAGCCAAGCAGAAGATATTGGAGCGCGGCAGGGCGCAGAAATCCACACAATGGCAGTGAACAGCACGAAGGCCTAGAGCACTCTGTCACTATATATCCAAGCTTGTCATATGCGAACGTATGGTAACTAACCGTGACGCGCCGAGACCACTACTGCGAGCATCCCCAGAGCCAAACAGAGAATATTTGGGCGCAGTAGAGCGCAGATATCGGTGGATAGCAGTGTATAGCACAGATGTCCAAACTATTCTATCCTAACCTCACCAAACGTAAAATAAACGAAAGTGGCATATAACAATCTAACGTGCCGAGACCACGATTGCTGGCCTCTCCAGAGCAGCTTTCAGAGCTTCTAGTGTGAGCAGCAGAAAAGTAAAATGCATCCAAACTTAACCCAAACAAATATAACCTGAACAAACGTAGCCTAACTCACCATAGCAAGCCGCGGCCACTATTGCAGGACACGCCAGAGCCAAGCAGTGTACAGTAGAGCACAGTAGAGCGCAAATATGAACCGAATAACAGTTTATACCACGATAGTCATAGATATCCAAGCATAACACAAGCAAACATAACCTAACCAGACGTAGCCTAACTCAACCTAACGTGTAGAGACAACTATTACTGGACTTCCTAGAGTCGAGCAGACTATAGCAGTAAAATATAGAACGCAGAAGCCCGCCGAATTGCCGCCTACAGCATAGAAGTCAATTCTATAGTATAATAACATATCCAAACGCTGTAGAAAGAGAAGTGACCTAACTTAACCCAGCGTGACGAGACCACTGTTGCTGGTCTCCCCAGAGTAGAGCGGAGAATAGTAGAGCAATGAAGAGCGCAGAAATCAACCGAATAGCCGCGCGTAGCGCAAAAGTCAAGGCTACCCTATCCTAAACTAACCGAACGTAACATAACCGAACGTAGCATAATTCAACCTATCGTGCCGATACCTCTGGTGCTGGCCTCCGCAGCGCCAAGCAGGGAACATTATCCACCGAAAGACAGTGTAAACCGCGAAAGTCAAATCTATCCAAACCTAACCCAACTTGACTTAACGCAACCAAACGTAGCGTAACTCAATCTAACGGGCCGAGACCAATATTAGTGTCCTCCCCAGAGTTGAGCAGAGCATTATGGAGCAACGTAGAGCGTGGAAACCCAACGAATATGAGTGTAAAGCACAGAACTCAAAGCTAACCAGCCCAAGCCTTACCAAACCTAACCAAACCAAACGTAGCTTAACTCAACCTTACCGGTAGAGAGGTCTATTCCTTGTGTCCACAGAGACATGCAGAGTGTGATTTCCCACAGAAGAGCAAAGACGTCCATAGAATAGCAGTGTGTAGCACAAAAGTCAAAGTCTTCGTAACCTAAAACAGCGTAACCTAACAGAGCCAAATGTAATCTAACATAACCTAATGTGCCGCGACCACTATTTCTGGCCTCCGGAGAGTCAAGCAGGGTATAGAGGAGCAATATAAAGCGCAGAAATCCTCCGAATAGCAGTGTACAGCAGAAAGTCCAAGTTATCCTATCCTAACCTAACTAAACGTAACATAACAGAACACAACATCTGCCAGGCAGACATGCCGAGTCCAATGCTGCTGGCATCCACATAGCCAAGCAGAGTACAGTAGAGCACAGTAGAGCGCAGGAAGCCACCGGATAGCATTGTATAGCACAAAGGTCAAAGTCATCCTATCATAACCTAGCCAATAGTAACATTGCCAGACGTAGCATAACAAAATCTATCGTGCCACGCCACTATTGCTGGCCTCCCCAGAGACGAGCATATTATAGTAGAGCACAGTAGAGCGCAGAAAGCCACGAAACAGCAATCCATAGCACAAAATTCAATCATATCCTAATCTTACCGTGCCTAAGCTAACCCATACAAACGTAGAATAACCAAACCTAACGCGCCGCGACCACTATTGCTAGCTACCCCAGAGACAAGCAGAATATGGTAGAGCATAGTAGAGCACACAGGTCCATAGAATGGCAGTGTACACCTCGAAAGTCAAAGATATCCTAGCCTAACTCAGACAAACCTATCCTAACCAAACGCTACCTAACACTACCTAACGTGCCGCGGCCACTATTTCTGAAATTCCTTGAGCAAAGCAGGGAATATTGGATCAGAGGAGAGCGCAGAAATCTAGAGGATAGCAGTGTACAGCACAAGAGACGCAGCTATCCTTGCCTAACGAAACCGAACATAACACAACAGAACATAACCTGTCTCAATCTAACGTGCCAAGACCACTATTGCTGACCTCGCCAGAGCAAAGCAGAATGTACTAGCGCAGTTATCCGCCGCACTGAAGAGCAAAGTACAAAGAACAGGCATAACATTACCTAACCTGAGACAACGTATCCTATCCAAACGATTCCTAGCTCAAACTAACGTGCGGAGATCACCATTGCTGGCAACCACAGCGCCAAGCGGAGTATAGTAGAGTACAGTAGAGCGCAGAAATTCACCGAATGGCGAATTTTTGTATAGCACAAAAGTCAAAGCCATCCTAACCAAACCAAACGTAACCTAATCTAACCAAGGTTAGCGCAGCTCAGCATAACATAGAGCACTATTCCTGGCGTCCACGAAGACAAGCAAAGTGTGGCTGCGCACAGAAGAGCGTAGAAGTCCATAGTATAACAGCGTGTGCACACAGGTCGGATATACCTTAACATAACACAACGTCACCTAACCTAACCAAGCGTAATATACCTCAACCTAGCGTGCCGCGAACACTGTTGCTGCTATCCCGAGAGTCGGGCAGAGTATAGTAGGCCAATGTAGAGCGTAGATGTCCACCGAATTGCAGTGTATAGAACAAAAGTCTAAGCGACCCTACCCCTACCTACACAAACGTAACCTCCACGAAACGTGCAGAGAGCGGTGCTGCTGCACTCCTCAGTGCCAAGCAGAAGACATTAGAGTAGAATAGAGCGCAGAAGCCCATAGAATTCCAGTGCATTACACAGTAGTCGAAGCTACCCTATCGTAATATAGAAAAACGTAATAAAACCGAACGTTGCTCACCTCAACCTAACGTGCCAAGGCCACTATTGCTTGCATCCCCTTAGCCAAGCAGAATATACCACAGACCACTGGGGTGCAGTAACCCACCAGATTGCAGTGTGTAGCACCAGGGTCAAAGACATGCTAACCTAACCTGTCCGAACCTAACCCAACCGAACGTAGCATATCTAAGCGTATCGCGTCGAGAGTACTATTGCTGGACTCCCCAGAGCCCAGCAGAGCATATTAAAGAAATGTAGGGACCAGAAGTCCATCGAATATCGGTGAATAGCATAAAAGTCGAAACTATCCTATCGTAACGAGAACAAAAGTAACATAACCAAACGTTATATATTACAATCTAATGTGCCGAGACCACTATTCCTGGCCTCGTCAATGCCAAGCAGAACATACTAGAGCACAGTAAAGCGCAGAGGCCCACCGAATAACAGTTTATGCCACGAAATTCAAGCAACACGAATCTAACCCAAACAAATATAATCTAACCAAACGTAGCCTAACACAACCTAACGTGTCGAGACAACTATTACTGGCCTCCAGAGAGACGAGCAGAGTGTCATATAGTAACGTAGGTAGTGGTAATCCACCGAAGAGCAGTGTATAGCATAAAAGTCAGAGCTATACCCTCCAAACCTGATCAAACGTAACGTAACCGTACGCAACATTACTGATGCTAGCGTGCCGAGGCCACTTCTGCTGCCCTACCCAGAGCCACGCAGAACATAATAGATTTGAGTAGAGCCCAGCTACACATGGAACCGCAGTTGCACAGCATAACAGTCGGAGCAAAGCTATCTCAAAGTATCGAAGCGTCACTGAGCCAAACGTACCTTATCTCAACCAAACGTGCCGCTACCACTATTGCTGGCATCCCCATAGCCAAGCAGAAAATATTAGAGCAGAGTAGAGCGCAGAAATCCTTGGAGTAGCAGCGTAGAGCACAAAAGTCAAAGCTACTCTTGCCTATCCTGTGCAAACGTAACATAAACAAACGTAGCGCGACACAACCTGGGATGCCACGACCAGTATTGGTGGCCTCACGAGAATCAAGCAGAGTGTAGCGGAGCAATGTAGGACGCTGAAATCGATCGAACAGCAGCGTACAGCACAAGAGTCGATGCTGTCCCCACCAAACATAGCCAAAACTAGCCTAACGTAACGTAACATAACTCAACATAAATTGCCGCGACCAATATCCATGCCACGCCAGGCACAAGCAGAGTGCGATAGAGCACTATGGAACGCAGATGTTCATAGAATAGCATTGTGTAGCACAAAAGTCGAAGATGTCATAACCTAGCGCAACATAACCTATCCCAGCCATACGTATTCTGACCCAAACTATCGTGCCGCAAACACCATTGCTGGCCCCTCGGGAGTCGCGCAGAGTATAGTAGCGCAATGTAGGGCTCAGAAATCCACCGAAGGGCGGTGTATACCCCAAATTCAGTTCTATCCAACCCTAACCCAACAGAACGTAGCGTAGCCGAACGCAATTTAGCTAAAACTAACTAGCCGAGACCACTATTTCTGGACTCCACAGAGCCAAGCAGAGCATACTAGAACACGGTACAGCGAAGAAGTCCACCGCATTGCAGTGTAATGCACAGAAGCCTAAGATATCCTAACCTAACCTAACCTAACTTAACCCAACCAAACGTGGCCTAATCCAAAGTCTCGTGCCGATAAAGATATTGCTCTCCTTCTCAGAGCCAAGCAGAACGTATTATAGCACAGTGGAGAGCAGAAATCCACCGATTAGAAGCGAATAGCACAAAAGTCACAGCTATTCTCTCCTATCACAAACAAACGTACCATAGCCAAACCGAACCTAGCTACACCTAACGCGCCGAGGGCACAATTTATGGCTTCCCCAGAGCGAAGCTGGGAGTTTTATACAACGGTAGAGCGCAAAAATCCGCCGAAAGGAACTATATATCGCAAAAATCAAAAATATCCAATCCTAACTTGTCTTACCGTAGTCTAACCATACATAAACTAATTTAACCTAACGGGCCGAGTGCGCTACTGCTGGCCTTTCCTTCGCCAAGCAGAACGTATTGGAGGAGCGTAGAGCGTAGATGGACACGGAACGGCAATGTACGGCAGAAAAGTCAAAGCTATCCTATCCTGGCCACACCAA
>NW_016925675.1:0-7477 GCF_001483705.2 Eufriesea mexicana
CTTTGACTATCCTACCGTACTCTGTGATTCGGTGGATTTCAGTGGTCTACTGTGCACTGCTTCACTCTGCTTGGCTCAAGGGAGGCCGGGAACTCGGGTCACTGCACGTTAAGCTGAGGTATTCTTCGTTCGGCCAGGTTATATTTGGTTAGGTTAGGATAGGTTGTCTCCGACCCTTGTGCTATGTGTTTCCCTTCGGTTGATTTATGCGCTCAACGTTCCTCTACTATACTCTGCTGGATTCTGGGGAGGCGAGCAATAGTGACCGTGGCACATTAGCTTGCGTTATGTTACGATTGGTTAGGTCAGGTTAGGCTATATTTGGATAGGGTAGCTTTTACTTTCGTGCTATACACTGTTATTCATTGGATTTCTGTGATTTACTGTGCTCTACTACATTCTGCTTCGCTCTGGAGATGGCAGGAGCAGTGGCCGCGGCACGTTATTTTGAGGTATGCTACGTTCTGTTTGGTTGCGTTAGGTCGGATTAGGTTACTATATCTTGGGCGGATGCGCTGTTCACTGCATTGCGGTGAATCTCTGCGCACTACTGTGCCCTAGAGCGTCCTGCTTGTATCTGTGGGGGCCAGCAATGGTGGTCTCGTCATGTTATGTTGAGTTGGGTTACGTTTGCATATGTTACGTTAGGTCGGATTAGGAGAGGCTACTTCGACTTATGTGCTATGCACTGCTGTTCCGTGGATTTCTGCGCTCTGATGTGCTCTAATGTGCTATGCCTGGCTCTGGGGAGGCCACCAATATTGGCGTCGTCACGTTATGCTTAGTTACTCTACGTTTGGGTAGGTTAGGCAAGGTCAAGTTATGTCGGTGTGTGTTCGACGTTTGTGCTACACACTGCAGTGCGGTGGATTTCTGAATTCTGCTGCCCTCTAGCATTCTCTCCTTGGCTCTGGGTAGGCCAGAAATAGTGGTCTCGTCATGTTAGGTTCAGCTGGGCTGCGTTTGGTTATGTCAGATTTGCGTAGGTAAGTGTTTGTGCTTTACACATATTTTCAGCGCATTACTGTTATCTAAAGTGCTCTGCTACATTCCGCTTTGATCTGGGGAGGGCAGGAGCTGTGGTCGCTTCACGTCATGCTGGGTTATGCTGTGTTCGGATAGGTTAGGTTCGGTCAGGACTGATTAGGGTATCTTAGGCTATTGTGACATTCACTGCAGGGCTCTCGGTTTCTGCGTTCTAATGTGCTCTAGTACACTCTGCTTGTCTCTGTCGAAGCCAGCAATAGCGATCTCGTAATGTTGCGTTGAGTTTGTCGACGTTTGGTTATGTCACGTTTGGTTAGGTTAGGAGAGGCTACCTTGACTTTTGTGCTATGCACTGCTGTTCCGTGGATTTCTGCGCCCTAATGTGCTCTAATATGCTCTGCTTCGCTCTGAGGTGGCCAGTAATAGTGGTCTCGGTACGTTCGGCTGAGTTGCGTTACGTTTCGTTAGGTTTGGTTGCGAAGGTTCGGTTGGGATTTCTCTGACTTTGTGCTATACGCTGCTATTTGGTGGATCTCTGCGCTCTACGTTTCTCTACTTCACTCTGCTCGACTCTGGGGAGGTGAGAAGTAGCGGTAGTGGCACGTCATGTTGTGTTAGGTTACTTTTGGTTAGGTAAGGTTAGGTTTTGTTTAGTCAGGATAGCTCTGACTTTCGTGCTATGCACTGTTATACGGTGGACTCCTGTGATCTACTCTGCTACACTACTTTCTGCTTGGCTCTGGCAATGCCAGGAGCAGCGGTCGCGGCTCGTTATGTTCAGCTGCGCTACGGCTTTTTAGGTTGACTCAGGTCAGGATAGGATGGGACTTCATCGACTTGTGTGCTACACGCAACTATTCGCTGGATTTCTGCGCTCTACATTGTTCGACTATACTCTGATCGACTCTGGGGCCAGCAATAGTGGCTGTGGCACGTTAGGTTGTGTTATGTTATGTTTGGCCAAGTTAGGTTTGGCTATGTTTGGTTATGGTGATGTCGACTTTCGTGCCATACACTGTTATTCTGTGGATTTCTGTGATCTAATGTGCTCTACTACATTCAGCTTGGATCTGGGTAGGCCAGGAGCAGTGGCCCCGGCGCGTTGCGTTGAGCTATGCTACGCTTGGTTATGTTATTGTAGGTCTGGTTATGCTTGCATACCTACGGCTTTTGTGCTATTCACTGCAATGCGTTTGATTTGTGCTCACTACTGTGCTCCAGTACATTCTGCTTGTCTTTGTGGAGGCCAACAATAGCGCTCTCGTTACGATAGGTTGGGTGATGTTACGTTTGGTTATATTGCGTTTGGCTAGGTTAGGTTAGGAGACATCGTCATTTGTGCTGTACACCACTTTTCGGCGGGCTTCTGCGATCTCGTGCGCTATAATATGCTCTGCTTGGCTTTGGGGTGGCCAGTCGTAGTGGGGGCGTCTGGTTAGGTTGAGTTGGGTGAGGTTTGAATGTGTTAAGTTTGGTGGGGTTAGGAAAGTATAGCCTAGACTCTTGTGCTATACCCTGCTTTCCGCAGATAACTGTCTTTGTAGCGTTCCAATATTTTCTGCTTAGCTCTAGTGGCCAGCAATAGTGGTCTCGGCACGTTAGGTTGGGCTATGATACGTTCCTTTGGGTTAAGTTATGTCAAGTGTAGTAGTGAGTAGTGGTTGCGGCAAGTTATGTTCAGCTCTGCCACGTTTTTTCAGGTTATGTTCCGTCATGTTAGGTTTGGATATCTCCGTCTTTTGTGCTATTCACAGCACTGCTGTTGATTTTTGCGCACTACTGGGCTCTAGTACATCCTGCTTGTCTCTATGGAGGCAAGAGGAAGTGGTCAGGCCATGTTAGGTTGAGTTAGTCTTCATTTGCGTGTGCTACGTTTGGCTAGGTTAGGATAGACAACTTTGACCTCTGTGCTATTCACTGATATTCGGAAGATATCTGCGCTCTAATGTGCTCCAATGCGATCTGCTTTGCCCTGGGGATGCCAGAAATATTGTTATCCTCACCTTACGCTTAGATACACTACGTTTCGATAAGTAAGGTAAGGTCAGGTTGTGTCAGGTTATGGTCGACTTTTTCGCCATACTCTGCAATTCTGTGGTCTTCTGAGCTCTGCTATGCTCTAGTATATTCAGCTTGGCTCTGAGGAGGCCAGCAACCGTGGTCTCTGCACGTTAAGCTGAGCTATGCCACGTTTGGTTATGTTACGTTTAGTGAATTTAGGATAGGATAGTTTCGACATCAGTGCTATACACTGCTGTCCACCGATTCAAGCGCTCTACGGCTCTCTAATATTTTCTGCTTGGTTCTGGGGTGATCAGCAATAGCGGTCCCGTCATGATAGATAGGGTTGGTCTCCGTTTGGGTGTGCTACATTAGGCTTGGTTAGGATAGGCTACAATGACCTTTGGCACTACGCAGCTATTCCTTGCGCTTCTGTGATTTACTGTCCCTTAATACATTCTACTTGCCTGTGGGGAGGTGAGAAGCAGTGGCGGCGGCACGTTATGTTGAGTTACGCTGCGTTTGGTTAATTTACGTTACATCAGGGTATGCTAGGATGTCTACGGCTTTTGGACTACTCACTGCAATTCTGTCGATTTCCGCGATACACTGTGCTCTGGTACATTCCTCTTGCCTCCGTGGGGGCGAGAAATGGCGGTCTCGTCGTGTTAGGTTTAGTTAGGTTGCGCTTGAATGTGTTACGTTTGGCTAGGTTAGGATAGGCAACTTTGACTTTTGTGCTATTCACTGCCTTACGGTTGGTTTCTGCGCCATAATGTTCACTAATATGCTCTGCTTGGCTCTGGGGTTGCCAGAAATATTGGTCTCATCACGTCATGTTTAGTTGCATTACGTTTGGATAGGTCAGGTTACGTCAAGCTATTTCAGGATGTGTCTGACTTTTGTGCTATTCACCGCAATGCGGTGGATTTCTGCGCTCCGCTCTGCTGTAGTATACTCTGCTTGGTACTGCGGAGGCCAGCAATAGCGGTTTCGGCGCGATAGGCTTCGTTAGGCTACGTTTGCATATCGCAAGTCTGGTTTTGCTCGGACAATCCTAACCAAACTTAGACTACACTAACCGAACCAAGGGTAACGTAACACACCGAAACGTGTCGCCACCACCATTGCAGCCCCCCAGCGCCAAGCAGAGCACGTTTGAGATCAGCAGGGCGCAGAAATCCGCAGAATGTCAGTGTATAGCACAAAAGCCAAAGGTATCCTATCCCAACCAAACCAAACGTAACCTAATCAAACGTAACCTAACCAAACGTAACCTAACCAAGCGTAGCCAAACACAACTTAACGTGCCGGGACCACAATTGCTGTCCTCCGCAGCGCCAACCACAGATAATTAAAGCTCAGCGAAGCGCAGGAATCCACCGAACAGCAGTGCAGAGCACAGAAGTCAAAGCCATCCTAACAAAACAGGACCTAACATAACATAACCAAACCTAGGATGACTGAACCTAACCAGCCGTGACGTCTATTTCCGGCCTCGTCAGAGTCAGGCAGAACATACTAGAGCACAGTCGATCGCACAATTCCACGGAATAGCAGTGTATAGCACAAAAGTGAATGCTATCCTATCCAGAAAATGCCTAACCTAGCCAAGCCAAACGTAACATAACCCAACCTAACGTGCGGAGACGGCTATTTCTGGCCTCCCCATTGCCGAGCAGAATATACTAGAGCACAGTCCAGTTCAGAAGTCCACCGAATAGCAGCGTATAGCACAAATGTCAATGCCATCCTAACGAAACCAGACATAAACTGACCTAACCAAGCGTCGAAGAACTAAACCTAGTGTGCTGCGAACACTATTGCTGGCTTGCCCACAGACAAGCAGAATATGGCAGAGCACACTAGAGCAAAGGGGTCCATAGGGTATGCGTGTTGAGCACATATATCAAAGCTATCCTAACCAAACCCAACCAAACCTATCCTAACCAAAAGTAAGCGATCCCAAGCTAACGTGTGGCGACCAGTATTGCTGGCCTGTACAGTGCCAAGCGGAGCATAATAGTGGGGAGTAGAGCGCCGAAATCTATAGAACACCTGTGTATGGCTGAAAAGTCGAAGCTATCCAAACCTAATAAGAGCTAACATAACGCATTTAAACGTAACATATCACAACCTATCGCGCCGAGAGCGCTATAACTGGCTTCCCCAAAGACATGAAGGACATACTAGAGCACAGTGGAGAGTACAAATCCACGGAATAGCAGTGTAAAGCACGAAAGTAAAGTCTATCCAAACATAACCCACACTAACATAACGTAAACGAAAGTAACCTAACTCAACGTAGCGGACCGAGACCACACTCGCTGGCTTCCCCTGCGCCAAGCAGGGCATATTGGAGCACAGTTGAACGCGGAGATATACCCTGTATAACACAAAAGGCGAAGCAATCCTATCCTAACCCAACCAAACGTAGCATAAGCTGACGTACCGTAACCCAAACTGACATGCTGCGAAAGCCATTGTTGGCCGCGCGAGAACTAAGCTGATTATAGCAGAGCAATGTAGAAGGCAGAAACAGTCCGACCATACCTATAATATCCAAAGGTAACCTAAGACAACCTAAGGTGCCAACACGACTATTGCTGACCATCCCATAGCCAAGCAGAATCTACTAGAGCACAGTGGACCGCAGAAATCCGCCGAATTTAAGAGTAGAGCAGAAAAGTAGAAGATACCCTATCCTAACCTGACCTAACCTAACCCAACCGAACGTAATCAGTCCAAACCTAAGGTACCTATCCCACTAGGTTGCCTCCACATCGCCAAGCAGGGCATACTAGAGGAGAGTAGAACGCAGAGGTCCACAGAATCGCAATCAATGTCACGAAAGTCAAAGATATCCCAACCTATCCCAAACAAACCTGACCTAACCGAACGTAACAAAACCAAACGAAGCCTGTCTCAAACTAACTTGCCGAGAACACTACGGCTGGCATCCCCAGCTCGAAACAGAGCATATTAGAGCACAGCAGAGCGCAGGAATCCACCGAATAGCAGTGCAAAGCGCAAAAGCCAAATGTACGAAGTCCTAATATACCAAAACGTAGCATAAGCAGACGTAACGCAACACTTACTGACGTTTCACGACCGCTACTCCTGGCCTCACGAGACCTAAGCAGAGTATAGCAGAGCCATGTAGAGCGCTTAAATCGTCCAAATGGCAGCGTATAGTAGCAAAAGTCAAAGCTGTCCTAACCAAGCATAACCATACCTAGCCTAACCAAACGTAACAAAACAGAACCTAACGTGACGAGAGCACTATTCCTGGCGTCCACACAGACAGGCGGAGTGCGATAGCGCACAGAAGGGTGCAGACGCCAATAGAATGGCAGTGCGTAGCACAAAGTCAAAGCTAACCCTTTTTTCAGGTGGGGGAAATCTTCCAAATTTACCCGGCCCCTTAGGGGAGGGCGCGGGGTTATGTGGGATTTGTACCCACTAAAACCCCCACGATGGCCAGCCCTTCGCATTTCGGTGCGCCCTGGACTTCGCGGCGACGCAATTGCCAGGACGCCTCCGCGACGCAACCGCAGTTCCCTCCCGGCGCGACGGGAAATCGCACCCGAAACGATCATGTCCATGCGCGCGAGACGGGTCGTTTGCAGGCACACACACGCACACTCACACGCACACAACACGCATACCACCGCAACGCAACGCACGCACACCCTGCGGACGCCGCGCAACCATCACGCGACGCCGCGCGCCCAGACCACGGCCTCTCGAACTGACGGGCCTCCACACGTCAGCCCGTGGTCACCCCGACCTTGGATACAACGGGAGAGAGAGACGGTCTCACCGGCCGTAGGTACATAGTCGCTCGCGAAGGCGGAGGTCCAACGCGTTAACACATAAGGCAGTGCGCGCGCCGCCCACCGGCGCCGCTCTTGCATCCTCCGCCGCCCTACGCGCGAGGAGCCCGCGCTACGCTCGCGGGCTCTCTCCGCGGCCTCCTTCTGTAGCATAACAGCCTCGCAGAAGGAGACCACCGCACGCCACGCACCTAAGCCCACCGTCATCCGCGCCACGACGCCTGAGAGTGAAAGGTCCCTACCCACCACGCGACACAGTACCCGGCACTTGCGAGCCAACGCCGGACATTCCTCCAGCGTGTGCTGCGCCGTGTCCCGTCCTTCCCCGCAGTGATGACACCACGTCTCACGTTCCCGCCCGATAGGACACAGGTACACCCAGAAGCACCCGTGTACGGTTTGCACCTGTGTCAGGTGGAAAGTGAGCCGGCTGCCGCTGGGCCCCCATGCATCCAACACGGGGAGCACATCCTCGATTGCCCGGAGCCGCCGGCTACTCGGCTTCCTCAGCCGAGCTCGCCAGGCGGTCATCAAGGACTGTCGAACCCATCGCCTCAACGAAACGGCCCCCTTCTTCAGGAGCACCGCCGCCGCCAGCGTGTAGGAGGCCGTAGACACGGGCCTCCCCCGCCGCATGGAGTTCGAACGGCGGG
>NW_016925675.1:8420-11062 GCF_001483705.2 Eufriesea mexicana
GGGATGCCGTCCGGTCCGGGGGCGGTGCTCCTCGCCCCCATCCTAACGACGGCAGGGCACAACTCCTCGCGCGAGACCCCCAGTTCGTCGGACCACTCGACCAGTTCCGAACGCACTGCAGCGGGTTGCACCCTATCCATCGCCACCACAGGAAAGTTGGTGTCGATCACCCGCCGCAGGAGCTCGGGGTCCATACGCTCGGTCACGGGGGGCGCCCATGACCTTAACTACCCAAATACTAATTTATAGTCGCGTCCAGACGGATCGCTTTCGAGCGTCGAGAGGAGTTTGTCCCATTGCCGATATTTGGCTCTACGAATCTCCCTCCGGAGATCGCCCACCGCGGACCGGTACCCGCGAGAGAGGCGCGCGATTTTCTCGGCGGAAACCGCGCGTCGTCAACGACGCGCCCGAGTGTACTGGCGCTGGGCGAGCACGCAGAGCTCCAAGAGCTGCGCGATTTCAGGCGACCACCAGTGCACTGCACCCCGCGAAGTTGGTTCCCTCACGCGCGGCATGGCGACGTCGCACACGCGCGTCATCGCCGCCCTTAGCCACTCCGACCCTAACCCCGCTTCGTCGTTTTCGCGCCCGACGGCCCCATCCGCCCAGGCGACGAACTGGACGGCCGCGCCGAAGAGGTCGCGGTGGAAGCGCCCGAGCGCCCATCGCAGCGCGGTGGTGTGCTTCCCGCTGGGTGGTTCTAAACCGGTGCGAGGAGGGACGGCAAGCTTCATGGTGTTGTGGAGGTGGTCGCTGAGCGTTTCCACCTCCACCGCCACCCACCAGCCGGTGACCCGCCGTTAAGACGCCGGCGATGCGAATCGACAAGTCCACGATGGACGTGCCATTCCACCGCACGTACGTGTCTACGGAACCCCGATTGAGCAACCGGAGATCCAACGCCGCGGCCCAATCTTGCAGGTCTCTCCCCGAGCGTCTGATCGCGGGGAACCCCAGGCCACGGAGTGGGCGTTGAAGTCCCCCAGGACCAGAACTGGATGAGCCATGTGTCCACTAAGGAATCCTCCGATCTCGTCCAGGATCCTTTCGCACGACGATAGGCCGCGGCTGGGGGAGACGTAGCACCCCACCACGACTACGTCGTTCCAGGAGATCGCCACGAATCCCTCACCGCTGTGAAGCAGCGTTGGTGCGGGTGTCCGCCGTAGTCCCCTGGCGATGATCGCCACGGAGCCGTCCCGATCCCCGAAACACCCGCCTTGATCGGGGATACGGTACGGCTCTGCGGTAACTGCCAACCCGACACCCAGCTCAACGAGCGTCTGCAGGAGCAGGTCCTGCGACGCCCGCGAGTGGTTCGGGTTGGCCTGGAGCACCATGGACGACGTGAAAGTTAGGCAGTGTCCATGGCCTCCTCCTGGCCCCCCTTCCGTTGGGCAGGCTGCGGGCCCGGTGCTCCGCCGTTCGGCGGGCCCTTCGCGGTAGCGTTCGCAGTGACGTAATTCGCCGACGCAGCTTTCGAATTGGCGCTCGCAGGCACGGAGGCGGACACTGCGCCTGCAGGCGCCTGGTGTTCCGCGCAGTTTGCCTTCGGCGGGCAGCACGCCCTGCTGCCCAGCCGGTGGTTTGAGAGGCGGCCGAGCCCGGCGCAAACCGGGCACATGGGTGCAGGCGCACTACAAACACCGGCACGGTGGCCCGCCACGCCACACCTGAAACAGGTGTCGCTGACCGCGCGGGGACACTGGGCCCATACAGAGCCTAGCCCCGAAGTGGAAGACCGGATCGCTCCGGTTCTTACTTCCGCCTCGGTGCAATCACCGACTCTAGCCAGGGCAGCGGCCACCTCGCTGGGGGTGACAGAGTCGTCGAGCCGTGTCACCCTCAGCTCTGCTTTTTTGGTGGGAACCGTAACCCGCACGCCGGATCCCTCCAAGACTTCGCTCATTCGCCCGGCGAGAGCGGCGGCTCGCTGTGCACCCACGGGTCCGCCGATCTCCAGCAGGAGACCGCCGGAAGCGGCCCGACGGGGGCGCAAGTCCTCGATTCCGAGGTCGGCGAGATTTACCTTTCCCCTTGCAGCGGAGATGGCCTAGGCGCAAAAGGGTCTCGACCGTTCGGGTACCCAAACCGCGACGGCGGCCGCTTAAGAATGGGGACCGGCTTACCGCCGCTCTTATTCTTATCGTGGCCGTGCATCGTTCTGGTCTTCGTGGCGGTCGCGGGAGGCGCGCGGGTGGAGCTCGTCCACGAGGAGCGGCGCCCCGTCTTACCCACTTCTCCCTTCGGCGCACTCGTGGGCACCCTCGCGGGCACTTCCGGGGCAGCAGCCGCCTGCCACTGCGCTCGCTTCTCGCGCCTACCGATGACGAGAGTCCAGCTGGCATCTGCATCCTTCCCGGCTACGACCGGGGCCGCAGCCGCGTCCTTCGCCTGGGCGTCTGCGGGCCCGCCACGGGAAGCGCTCGCCACAGAGTCCGCCGAGGCTACAAGTACAGGCCGCGCGCGCAGGCCGGCGTTGGAGCTCGCATGCTCCAGCGCGCGGGCAGGCGCATCCCGCCCGACCGCCACGGGGAGCGTACGCAGGTGACCCTCAAGTCAAAGCTAACCTTACTTAGCACAGCGCATCCTAACATAACCAAACGCAACATAACACAACCTAACGTGGGGCGACAAAA
>NW_016925676.1:0-2517 GCF_001483705.2 Eufriesea mexicana
ATGGGGAGGCCAACAATATTGGTATAGGCACGTTAGGCGGTGTTACGTTACGTTTGGTTATGTTACGTTTGGTCAGGTTAGTATAGGATGAATTTGACTTTTTTGCTATCCACTGGTTTTCGGAGGATTTCGGCGCTCTTCGTTGCTCTACTATACTCTCCTGGGATCGGGTGTGCCAGCAATGGCCGTCGTGGAACAATAGGTGGAGTCAGGTTACGCTTGGCAAGTTTAGATTAGGTGAGGTTTGAATATGATGGCTTTGACTTTTGTGCTATACACTGCGATTCGGTGCATTTCTGCGCTCTACTGTACTCTAATATGTTCTGCTTGGCTCAGGGGAGGGCAGCAATAGAGGCCTCGGCTCGATAGGTTTAGTTATAGTACGCCTGGTTATGTTAGATTTGGTCCAGTTTGGTTAGGATGGCAATCTTTATACTATTCACTCCTATTCGTTGTATTTCTGCGCTCTACTGTGCTTTAGTATATTCTGCTTGGCTATGGGGAAGTTAGCAGTAGTGGTCTATGTACGTTAGGTTGGATTATGCTGCACGTGGTTATTTCACGTTTGGTTGGGTTAGGATACGTTAACTCTGACTTGTGCGCTGTTCGCAGATATTCGGTGGATTTCTGCCCTCTACGTTGCTCTGCAATACTCTGCTCGACCTTGGGCCGGCCAGCAATATTGGCCGTGACACGATAGGTTGAGTTAACTCACGTTTCGCTAGGCTACGTTGGGTTAGGTTTGGTAACAATGGCTTTGACATTTGTGCTATTCATTGCTATTCGTTGGATTTCTGCGCCCTACCGCGCTCTAGTATGTTCTCCTTGGCTCTGGGGAGGCAAGCAACGGTGGCTGCGTCACGATAGTTTGGTTTACGTTGAGCTTGGTTATTTTACGTTTGGTTAGTGTAGGAGAGGATACCATAGACTTTTGTGCTGTACACTGCCCTTTGGTGGACTCCCGCGCTATACTGTGCTCTAATATGCACTGCTTCGCTCTGAGGAGGGCAGCAATAATGTTCTCGGTCCGTTAGGATGAACCAGGTTACGTTTGGTTACGTTACGTTTCATCAGATTAGTATCGGATAGCTATGATTTTTGTACTATACACTGCCATACGGTGCACTTCTGCGCTCTGCTGTGCTCTAAAAGTTTGACCTTTGTGCAATGCACTGCGATTCCATGGACTTCTGCGTACCACTACCCTCTCATATGTCCCGCCTGGCTCTGGGAAGTGTAGCTGTTGTAGTCTCGGCACGTTAGTCTGTGACAGGTTACGCTAGGCTACGGTAAGTTTGGATATGTTAAGATAGGATAGCTCTGACTTTTGCGCTATACACTAATAGTCGGTGGACTCCGGCGCTCTACCATGCTCTAATATTTTCTGCTTGGCTCTGTGGAGTCCAGCAATACTGTTCTCTGCACGATAGGTTGAGAACGGTTACGTTTGGTTAGGTTAGGTCGTATTCAGTTCGGATAACATAGCTTTATCTTTCGTGCTATACACTGTTATTCAGTGGATTACTGCTTTCCACTGCGTTCTAGTACATTCCGCTTGGCCCTAGGGAGGCCAGCAGTAGTGGTTGCGACACGTTCGGTAGAGTAAGGTTACGTTTGGCTATGTGACGATTCGTTAGGTTCGAACAGGGTGGCTTTGAATTTTGTGATATGCACTGCTGTTCGGTAGATTTTTTCTCGGCTCTGGGGAGACCAGCAATAGTGTCGCCGGCACGTTAGGCTGAGTTCGGTTACGTTCGGCTTTTCTACGTTTGGCTAGGTTAGGATGCTATAGCTTTGACTTATGAGCTATACACTGCGATTCATCGTATCTCTGTGCTCTACTCTCCTCTAATGTGTTCTGCTTAGCCCTGGGGACGCCAGTAACTGTGGCCCCGGCACGCTGGGTTGAGCTATGTTACGTTTGGTTATGTGAAGTTTGGCTATGTTAGGATATGATAGTCTCCAGTTTGGTGCTGTACACAGCTATTCTGTGGATTTCTGCGCTCTACTCTGCTCCAAAGTTCTCTGCTTGGCTCTGTAGAGGAGAGCAATTTTCTGCTCGGTACATTAGGTCGAGCTATATTAAGTTTGGATAGATTAGGTTACGTTATGTTCTGTCAGGATGGGCTTGACTTTCGTACTATACGCTGCTGTCCGTTGGGTTTCTGCGCCCTACTTTGCCCTACTATATGCTACTTGGCCCTGTGGAGGGCAGCAATTGTGGCTGCTGCACGTTTCGTTGAGAGAGGCTACTTTCGTTTAGGTTATGTTAGTTTCGGTTAGGTTTGGATGGCTGAGACTATTCTGATGTGCGCTGCGATTCTGTGGATTTCTGCGCTCGACTCTATTATAATATTCACTGTAAGGCTCCGGGGATGCCAGCATTAGTGGTCGCAGTGCGTCTGTTATAGTTAGGCTACGTTTGGGTATGACACGATTGGTTATGCTGGACATGGTTGCTCAGACTTTTGTGCTATACACTGCTGATCTGAGGGCTTCTGCGCTCCACTGTGCTCT
>NW_016925677.1:0-1227 GCF_001483705.2 Eufriesea mexicana
ACTCTGCGGTTATATGGATTTCTGCATTATACTCTCAACTAACGTGTTCCCCTTGGCCCTGGGAATGACAGAAATTGTGGTCGCGGCAGTTCATGTTAAGTTAGGTTACGTTCCGTTATGTTACGGTTAGCTAGATGTCAGAAATTGTGGTCGCGGCAGTTCATGTTAAGTTAGGTTACGCTCCGTTATGTTACGGTTAGCTTGGTTAGGCGAGTGTATCTTTGACTTTAGTGCTACAGTTTGCAAATATGTGGATCTATGCGCCCTAAATGGCACCAACGATTTCAGGCTGGCTTTGGGAAGGCCGGCAATAGTGGTATCGGCACGTCATGTTAAGACACGTTGCGTTCGGTTAGGTTGGGTTTTGCTAAGTTTGATCAGGGTAAATTTAACTTTTGTGCTGTTCGCTGCTATTCGGAGGAACACTGCGCTCCGGTGTGCTGTATTTTGCCCTGCTTGGCAATGGGGAGGACAGCATTAGATGTTTCGGCACGTTAGGCTGGGTCAGTATAAGCTTGTTTATGTCCTGTTGGCTCTTGTTAGGCTAGGGTAGCGTTGACTCTTACGATATAAACTGCGATTCTGTGGATTTCTGCGTTCTACTCTCCACTATTGTGTTCTGCGTGATTCTGGGGAGGCCAGGAATAGGGAACGCGGCATGTTAGGTAGCGTTGGGTACGTTGGGCTTTGTTAGGAGAGAATACCCCTGATTTAAGTGCTATAGTCCGTTTTTAGGTAGATTCCTGCGCCCTGCAGTGCTCTCATGCTTTCGGCTTCACCCTGGGATGGCCAGCAATAGTGGTATCAGCACGTTATGTTTAGTCAGGATATGATCGGTTAGGTATGGTTAGGCTAAGTTTGGCTGGGATAGCTTTTAGTTCCGTGCTGTACAACACTATTCGTTGGATTTCTGCGCTCTAGTGTGCTCTGGTATGTCCTGCACGGCCCAGGGCAGGAGAGCAATGGCCGTTTCGGCACGTTTGGTTGAGTTAGTCAACGTTTGGTTATGTTCTGTTTGTTTGGGTAAGGCGCAGGTAGCTTTGATTATTCCGATAGGCACTGCGGTTCTATGGATTTCTGCGTTCCTCTCTCCACTAGTGCGCTGTGCTTGGGTATGGGGAGCCCAGCAATAGTCGTCGCGACGCGCTAAGCTGATTTAGGCTTCGTTTTGTTATGACGCGGTTGGTTAGGTTAGGAGAGGACAGCTTTGACCTTAGTGCTATAGCC
>NW_016925678.1:0-465 GCF_001483705.2 Eufriesea mexicana
GTCTGCTTCGCTCTGAGGAGGCCAGCAGTAATAGTGTTGGCACCACTTGTTGAGTCATGCTACTTTCGGCTACGTTAGGTTAGGACAGGTTATGTTAGGATATCTACCACTTCTGTGGTATACACTGCAATGCGGTGTGTCACTGCGATTTACTGTGCCCTAGCATATTTCGACTGGCTACGTGGAGGGCAGTAATAGTGGCCTCGGCACGGTCGGATGAGTCATGTTACACTTGTTTACGTTACATTTCTTAAGGTTTGGAAGTATAGCTACCACTTTGGTGCTACACAATGCTATAAGGTCAATTTCTGCGCTCTACTGTGTTCCCACATATTCTGCATGGCTCTGGGGATGCCAGCAATAGAGGACCCCGCACGTTAGGTTCGGTTCTGATACGTTTGGCTAGGCTAGGTTGGGTAATGTCTGGTTAGGATAGCTTTCACTTTTGTGCTATACACCGCTATT
>NW_016925679.1:0-1049 GCF_001483705.2 Eufriesea mexicana
TGAATGCATGGAAGTAAGGATGGATGTACGTATGTACGGATGGATGTATGGATGTATGGATGTTTGGATGTATGGATGTATGTATGGATTGATGTATGGATGGATGAATGTATGGATGACTGGGTCAATGATTGGATGGATTTATGGATGGGTGGAAGAATGTATTTATGGATGGGTGTATGGGTGGATGTATGTACGGATGTGTGTATAGATGTATGTATGGATGTATGGATGTATGGATGTATGTACGTGTGAATGTACGAATGTATGCATGTACGGATGTATGGATGTATTGATCTATATATGTATGTATGTATGGATGCCTGGATGTATGAGTGGATATATGTATGGATGGACGTATGTATGGATGTATGTATGGAATTATGAATGGATGTATATATGGTTGTATGGATGTATGGATGGATGGATTTATGTATGTGTGAATGAATCAAAGTATGGATGGATGGATGTATGGATGGATAGATGTATGGACCGATAAGCTAGTATGTGTAGATTGTTTTATGGTCAATGGATGTATGGATGGGTGGACGTATGGATGGATGGAAGTAAGGAAAGATGGACGTATGGATGTGTGTGTGTATGGATGAATGGTTGGGTGGATGGATGGATGTATGGGTGGGTTGCGGTGTGGATGGACGGATGTACGTATGTATGAATGGATGGATGTATATATGTATGGATGTATGCATTGGTGGAAGTATGGATGGACAGAGGTATGGGTGGATGGACTTATGGCTTTATGAATGTATGAATGTATGGATGTATGGATGGATCGATGTATGGGTGGATGGATGTATGGATGTATGGATGTATGGATGAATGCATGTATGGATGTATGTATGTATGAATGTATGGATGTAAGAATGTATGTATGTATGCATGTATGTATGTATGGATGTATATCTGTTTGGATGAAAGGATGGATGGGTGAACGATTGGATGGATGTATGGATGGATGGATGCTCCGAATGATAGACGTACGAATGGAAGGATTTGTGGATGTAGGGATGTATGGATGTATGGATGTA
>NW_016925680.1:0-2668 GCF_001483705.2 Eufriesea mexicana
CCACTAGTGCTGGCCTCCACAGAGACTAGCAGCATGTACTACAGCAAGACAGAACGCAAAGGCCCACCGCATTCAAGTGAGGACCATAAAAGCCGTAGATACCGTAGCGTAACCTGACCTAACCTAACCTAACCAATCGTAGCACATCACATCATATCGCTTAGCGACCGCTGCTCCTGGCCTCCCGTTAGCCAAGCGGAATGTGGTAGAGCACATTAGATCGCAGAAATTCGCCGAATAACAGTGTATAGCACGAAACACAGAGCTACCCCGACAATACACAACCAAGCCTAGCCTAGCGAAACGTAACGTAACCCAATCTAACGTGCCGAGGCCATCATTACTGGCCAACCTAGTTCCAAGCAGAGCACATTAGAGCGCACTATGGCACAGAAATCCACGGAATAGACGTGCATAGCACAAAACTCAAAGTAGCCTATCCCTACTTAGCCAAACGCAACGTACCCTAGAGTAACATAGCTCAAACTAACATGACGAGACCGTCATTGCTGGCCCCCGCAAATACAAGCAGTGTGTACTAGAGCACAGCAGTACGCAGAAATCCACCGCATCGTAGTGAATAGCACATAAGTCGAAGATATCCTAACCTAACCTAACCTAACCAAACGTGGCATCACTCAACACTGCTTGCCGCGACCACTGCTCCTGGCCTCCCCATAGCCTGGCAGAATGAAGTAGAGCACAGCAGATCACAGAAATCCAACAAAAAACAGAGTCTAGGACGAAAGTCAAATCTTCCATATCCAAACATAGCCTAACCTATCCTAACCCAACGTAACATAACTCAACGTAACGAACGACGCACACTATTGTTCGCCTCTCCTGATTCGAGCAGAGAATGGTGGAGAATTGTTGAGCGCAGGAGACCACTGAATAGCAGCGAACAGCGCAAAAGTCGAGGACCCCGCAACAAAACCTGGCATAACCTAACCTAGTCAAACGCAGCATAACTCAGCATAACGTGCGGCGACCGAAATTCATGGCCTTCGTGGAGACAGGCAGAGCATGTTAGTACCCATTAGAGCGCAGGGATCCACTGAACTGCAGTCTAGAGCACAAAAGCCAAATGTAAGATATCCTAACCTGACCAATCCTAACCTGACCAAACGTTGTCTAACATGACGTAAAGTGCCGCGACCGCCATTGATGGCATTCCTAGAGCCACGCAGAGCGTACTGGAGCACACTCGATCTGAGAAATACAGCGAATAGCTCTCTATAGCACAAAAGTCGAAGTAGCATATCCTAACCTAGCCAAACGTAGCACACACAGACTGAGGCTAACCCAACCTAACACGACGGACCGCTATTGCTGGCCATAACAGAGGTAAGCAGAATTTAGCACATCACGGTGTATCGCAGAAATCCACCGCACTGCAATGAATATCAGAAAAGCCGTTGATACCCCGGCATACCAAACTTAACATGACCGAACGTAGCATATCTCAACATAACTTGCAGCGACCCATGCTCATGGCCTCCCAATAGCCCAGCAGAGCATGGTAGAGCTCAGTAGATCACAGAAATACAACGAAAAGCAGTTTATAGCACGAAAGTCAAGGCAATGCAAACCTAACCCAAACTACCATATCCTAAGCGAGCGTAGCCTTACTAAGACTAACGTGCCGAAACCACAATTACTGGCCCCCCAGAGCCGAAAGGAGTATAGTTGAGCAACGTGGAACGCAGAATGCCTCCATATAGCATTGTGTGGCGCACAAATCAAAGATATAGTAACCTAACCTGACCAAACCTAGCACAACCAATGGTGGAATAACTAAACCTAACGAGACGGGACGTCTATTACTGCCATCCCCAGAGTCAAGCAGAGCATATTAGAGCTCAGTGGAGCGCCGAAAACCGCCGAATATCCGTGTAGAACACAGAAGTCGAATGCATCCTGACCAAACGTTACCTAATCTGACATGGCCAAGCGTAGCCTAACTCAACTTATCGCGCCGCGACCGCTATTGCTGGTCTCCCCAGTGTCGAGCAGAGTAGAGTAGAGCGAAGGAAAGCGCAGATATCCCCCGAATATCAGTATATAGCGCAAAAGTCGAAGCAATCCAAACCGCACCAATGTTAACATAGAATATCCAAACGTAAACTAACTCAACCTAACATGCCGCGGCCACAATTTCCGGCTTCTCCAGAGCAATCGAGGGCATATTAGAGCAGAGCAGAGCGGAGAAAGCCACCAAATAGCAGTGCATGGCACAAAAGTCAAAGATATCCTAACCTATCCTGTCCTAACCAAACCTAACCAAGCGTGGAGTAACTAAACGTAGCGAGCCGTGGCCCCTATTGCTGGCCACCCCAGAGCCTAGCAGGGCATATCAGGGCACAGTAGAGCGCAGAAATCCACCGAATAGCAGTGCATAACACTGAAGTCGAAGCAATCCTACCCAAACGTAGCGTAACCTAACCTAACCGAACGTAACCTAACCAAACCTAACGCGCCGCGGAGGCTATTTCGAACATGCCCAGATTAAAGCAGGGAATTTTAGGTCAAAGTAGGGCTTACCAATTCAACGTATGGCAGTGTATAGCACAACAGTCAGGCCTATCCAATCCTAACCTAACCAAACGTATCGGAACCAATCGTAACATGACTCTACCTAAGGTGAAGCGACCAGTATTGCTGGTCT
>NW_016925681.1:0-557 GCF_001483705.2 Eufriesea mexicana
TCGTGCTATAGCCTGCTGCTAGGTTGATTTCCGCGCCCTACAGTGCTCCAATGTTTTCAGCTTCGCTCTGGGAAGGCAAGCTACAGCGGCAGCGGCACGTTATGTTCAGAGAGTTTACGATCGGTTAGGTTGGATTATGCCAAATTGGCCTGGAGAGCTTCAACTTTTGTGCTGTACACTGCCATTCGGGGGATTTCTGCGTAGTACTGTGCTCTAGTACCTTCTGCTTGTCTTCATGGAGGCCAGCAAAAGCGATCTCGCCTTGTTAGGTTGAGTTAGGTTGCATTTTGTTTTGTTATGCTTGGCTCGGTTGGGATATGCTACTTTGCTTGTTGTGTTATATACTGCTATACGGTGGGCTTCTACCCTATAATGTGCTCTAATATGCCCTACTTGGCACTGGGGTCTCCAGTAATAGTGGCCCCGGCACTTTAGGTTGGGCAAGGTTACGTATCGTTAGGTTACGTAGGAAGGCTCGGTTAGGACTTCTTTGTCTTTAGTACTATGAACTGCTATTCGGTGGATTTCTCTACTCTACATAGCTCTATTAAACTCTG
>NW_016925682.1:0-530 GCF_001483705.2 Eufriesea mexicana
AGGCTTTGCAATGCTATAGAATCTGGCTGGAAAGTTCAATACTATTGACATTTTCGACTATTACCGTGGTGAGGTGTCTTCCTTGTCTAAATAAGCAGGGTAGATTCTATTGACGTGCTATAGACATTGGAATGATGAAGACTGTGGTTGGAAAATTCACTTTTACTGAGATTTTCGGATAATATCGTGGTGAGTTAACTTTCTCGCATATATAAGGTGGATAGATTCTATTGGCGTGCTATAGGCATTGCAATGCAATGGAATCTTCCTGGAAAATTCAATTTTATTGACATTTTCGACTAATTGCGTGGTGAGCTAACTTCCTTGCATAGGTAAGGAGGAAAGATACTATTGACGTGCTATGGGCTTTGCAATGCTATCGAATCTGGCTGGAAAGTTCAATACTATTGACATTTTCGTCTATTATCAGGAGGGGTCTTTTTGCCTAAATAAGCAGGGTAGATTCAATTGGCGTGCTATAGACATTGAAATGATGAATACTGTGGTTGGCAAATACAGTTTTATTGAGA
>NW_016925683.1:0-536 GCF_001483705.2 Eufriesea mexicana
TATTACACTGCAATGGCTATAGCATGCCAATAGAATCTTTCCTCCTTATTTATGCAGCAAAAATAGCGCACCACGATATTAGTCGGTAATGTCAATAAAATTGAATTTTCCAGAGAGTTTTTATAGCATTGCAATGGCTATAGAATGCCAATAGAATCCTTCCTCCTTATTTACGCAACAAAACTAGATCACCACGATATTAGCCGAAAATGTCAATAAAATTCAATTTCCAAGTCAGTCTCTATAGCATTGCAATGGCAATAGCATTCCAATAGAACCTTTCCTCCTTATTTATGCAAAAAAACTAGCTCACATCGATATTAGTCGAAAATGTCAATTAAATTGAATTTCCCAGGCAGATTCTTTAGCATTGCAATTTCTATAGCATGCCAATAGAATCTCTCCTCCTTATAATATTTATGCAACAAAATTAGCTCGACACGCTGTTATACCAAAATGTCAATAAAATTGAGTTTTCCGGTTAGATTCTATAGCATTGCAATGGCTCTATCGTGCCAATAGATTCTTTCCTCCTT
>NW_016925684.1:0-221 GCF_001483705.2 Eufriesea mexicana
GCCATTGGATTGAAGGCGTTAGGCGATATATTCACCAAGCAATGACAGATTATAGGCTTTGAGCAGATCTATTCTCTGGCAATTAGATGGCTGTACTTGCCACTGGATTGAAGGCGTCAGGCGATCTATTCACCAAGCTATAACAGATTTTGGATTCGGAATAGACCTATTCTCTGGCAAGTAGATGACTATACCTGCCATCGGATTGAAGGCGTTATGCG
>NW_016925685.1:0-378 GCF_001483705.2 Eufriesea mexicana
CAATGGCAATTACAGCCACCTACTTGCCAGAGAATCGGTCTATTAAAAATCTATGGCCTGTTAAAGCATGGTGAATACATCGCCTAACGCCTTCAATCCAATGGCAGGTACAGCCATCTACTCGCCAGAGAATAGGTCTATTCAAAGTCTATAACCTGTTATAGCTTGGTGAACAGATCGCCTAACGCCTACAATCCAATGGCAATTACAGCCATCTACTTGCCAGAGAATAGGTCCATGCATAATCTATAACCTGTTATAGCTTGGTGAATAGATCGCCTCACGCGTTCGATCCAATGGCAAGTACAGCCATCTACTTGCCAGTGAATAGGTCTATTCATAATCTATAACCTGTTATAGCATGGTGAGTAGATCGCC
>NW_016925686.1:0-467 GCF_001483705.2 Eufriesea mexicana
CCAATGGCAAGTACAGCCATCTACTTGCCAGAGAATAGGTCTATTCAAAATCTACAATCCGTTGTAGCTTGGCGAATAGATCGCCAACCGCCGTCAACCCAGTGGCAAGTACAGACATCTACTTGCCAGAGAATAGGTCTATTCAATATCTATATCCTGTTATAGCTTGATGAGTATATCGCTTAACGACTTCAATCCAAGGGCAAGTACAGCCATCTACTTGCCAGGGAATAGGTCTATTCAAAATCTATAACCTGTTATAGCTTGGTGAATAAATCGCGAAAAGCCTTCAATCCAATGGCAAGTACAGCCATCTTCTTGCCAGAGTATTGGCCTATTCAAGGTCTATAATCTGTTATAGCTTGGTGAATAGATCGCCAACCGCCTTCAACACAATTGCAAGTACAGACATCTACTGGGCAGAAAATAGGTCCATTTAAAATCTATAACATGTTATCGCTTGGTGA
>NW_016925687.1:0-2618 GCF_001483705.2 Eufriesea mexicana
AGAGCACAGTAGAGCGCAGAAATCAAACGAATAGGAGTGTATAGCAGAAAAGTCAAAGCTACCATCTACTAACATAGCCAAACATATCACAACCGTACGTAACATGACGTTGACTAATGTGCCAACGCCACTATTGCTGGCATCCAAGCGCCTATCTGAATATGCAGGAGCGCAGCGGAACACTGGAATAAATGTCATTGCTGTGAATAGCACAAAGGTGAACGATATCCCAACCTAACCCGACCAAACCAAAACTAACCAAATGTAGCATAACTCCAGATAACGCGACGAGAGCACAATTGCTGGCCTCTCGAGGGGCAAGCAGAGCATATTAGAGCTCCGCAGAGCGCAGAAATCCACCTAAGAAACGTGCACAGCACAAAAGTCAATGCTATCCTGTCTTAACCGGACCAAACGTAGCATGACTCTACCTAGCATGCAGAGACGCCTCCTGCTGGCCTCCCCAGAGCCAAACAGAATATGCTAGAGCAGAGTAGAGCGCAGGAAAAGCACCGAAAAACTGTGTATAGCACAGACGTAGAAGCTACCCTATCCCAACGTAACCAGACGTAGCAGAACCAAACGTAACATAAGTGAAACTAACGTGACGAGACCACTATTGCTGAGATCCCCAGGGCCAAGCAGATTACACTAGAGGACAGAAGAGAGCAGAAGGAATCCACAGAATCGCGGCGTAAAGCAGAAAAGACAAATCTATCCTGTTCCATGGTAGCAAAGCGTAACATAACCGAACGTAGCCTATCGAAACTGAAGCGCCAAGGTCACTACTGCTGGCATCCCAAGATCCAAGCAGAATATACTTGTGCGCAGTCGTGCGCAGAAATCCACCGCTGTGCAGTGTATAGCACAAAAGTCGAAGGTATCGTATCCGAACCTGATCTAAACTAACATATTCACACGAAGTATAACTCAACATAGCGTGGCGCGACAACTGTTGATGGCATCCTAGATCTAAGCAGAGCGTATTAGATGAGAATGGAGAGCAGAAATCCTTAGAATCGTAGTGCTTAGCAGAGCATCATAAGTTATCCAAAGCTAACCCAGACAAACGCAACATAACCAAACGTAACATAACTGAACCTAACGCGCCGCGGCTACTACTTCTGGCTTCCCCAGAGAAAATCAGAACACATTAGAGCACAGCAGAGGGCAGTAATCCGCCGAGTAGCAGTTCATTGCACAAAAGTCAAAGCTGTTCTATCCTAACGTAACCACAAATAATATAACCGAACGTTACATATCTTAAACTAACGTGCCGGGATCACCATCGGTGGACTCTCCAGAACCGAGCAGAGCATATTAGGGTTCACTAAAGCGCAGAATTCCACCGAATTGCAAAGTATAGCGCAAAAGTAAATGCCACCATAACCAAACCCTACCTAATCCAGACTACCCAAGCGTAACATAGCTCCACTTCACGCACCAGGACCACCATTTCTGGTATCCCCAAAGTCGAGCATAGTATAGTAGAGCAACGTGGATTGCAGAAATTCAACGAATAGCGGCGTATAGCATAGAAGGCGAAGCTGTGACATCCTAACCTAACAAAATGTGACTTATCCAAACGTAATATATCTCGTCCTAACGTGACGAGACCACTATTGCTGAGCTCTGCAGGGCCAAGCAGATTACACTAGAGGACAGAAGAGAGCAGAAATCCGCCCCACTGGTGCGTATAGCACAAAATTCGGAGATATTTAACCTTACCAGACCTAACCTAACCTAACCAAACTTAGAATAACTAAACCTAACGAGCTGAGACATCTAATGCTGGCCTTCGCAGAGCCAAGCAGAACATGTTAGTGCACAGTAGAGCGCAGAAATTCACATTCTAGCCGTGTATAGCACAAAAGTCAAATCCAACCAGACCGAACCGAACCCAACATAACCAAACCAAACGTTACCTAACTCAACCTGTTACGCCGCGGCAGCCATTGCTGGACTCCCCAGTACCGAGAAGAGTGTAGTAGAGCGGTGAAGAGCGCGGGAATCCGCCGAATTGCAGTGTATAGCCCAAAAATCAAAGTTACCGTACCCTAACCTAACCAGGCGAAACACAAACAAACGGAACTTAGCTCAACCTAAAGTGCCTAGGCCACTATTGCTGGCCTGCCCATCGCCAAGCAGCTCATACTGGAGGAGAGTGGCGCGCAGGAGTCAAAAGAATGGCAGTGTACATCAGAAAGGACAAAGACACGCAAACGTAACCCATGCCAACGTATCCAAACCAAACGTAGCCAGACACAGTCCAACGTGCCACGACCGCTGCTGCTGGCCCTCCATGAGTCGAGCAGCGTATAGTACAGCTATGAAGAGCGCTGGAATCCGCCGAATGGAAGTCTATGGCACAAAAGTCAAAGCTTCCCTATCCTAACTTACCCAAACGTAACATAAGCAGACGTAACGTAACCCAACGTGACGTGCCACGAATGCTACGACTGGCCTCACGCGAGGTAAGCACAGTATGACAGAGCAAAATAGAACGGTGAAATCTTGCGAGTAGCAATGTAGAGCAAAATGATAGGAGATATCTGAACCTAATCTGACGTAAGCTGACACAGTCAAACGTAACCAATCCCAACCTAACGTGCCTAGCC
>NW_016925688.1:0-818 GCF_001483705.2 Eufriesea mexicana
GCACTGGCGCGGCGAGCAATAGCAGTTGTGGCGCGTAATTTTGTGTCTGGTTATGTTTGGCCCAGTTAGTTTGGGCCATGTTCGGTTAAGATAGATTTGACTTTCGTGCTATGCACAGTTATACGGTGGATTCTTGCGATCAGCTCCGCTCTACTGTATTCTGCTTGGCTCTGGGGATGCCGGGAGCAGATGTCGCGGCAAGTTATTATCAGTTATGCTGTTTTTGATTACGTTAGGGTAGGCCAGGTTATGCTATGGTATCCTCGACTTTGTAACGTACACTGATATTCGGTGGATTTTTGCGCTCTACATTGCTCTACCATACTCTGCTCGACTCTGGCGAGGCGAACAAAAGAGGCCGTGGCACGTTTGCTTGAGTTAGGTTATGTTCGGTTAGGTTAGGTTAGGTTAAGTTTGGTCTGGATGACCTTGACCTTTGTGCCCTACACTGCAACTCCGTGAACATCTGTGCTCTCCATTGCTCTACTGTATTCAGCACGAATCAGGGGAGGCGAGCATTCGTGGTCGTGGCAAGTTAGTTTGAGCTATGTTATGTTTGGTTATGTCAGGTTATGTGTAGTTTGGTGCGTATAGCTTTTACTCTGGTGCTATACACAGTTATTCGCTGGATCCCTGTGATATACAGTGCTCTACTATTCTCTGCGTGTCTCCGGAGATGCCTGCAGCAGCGGTCGCGAAACGTTATTTTGAGTTATGCTCAGTTTGATTTGGTTTGGTTAGGTCAGGTTACTTCAGGATATCTTCGACCATTCGCTATTCATTGCAACGCGGTGCATTTCTGCGCACTACCCTGTTCT
>NW_016925689.1:0-551 GCF_001483705.2 Eufriesea mexicana
TACCCTGATTTTGGTTGTATTTCTGTGATCTACTCTGCTCTAATATATTCTGCGTGGCTCGGTGCAGGCCAGCAGCAGTTGTCGCGTCATGTAGCGTTGAGCTATGCTACGCTTGGTTATGCTACGATAGGGTACCACATGCTTCCTTGCTGTTCTCAGAAATGCTGTGGATTATGCGGTATACTGTGCTCTGGCACATTCTTCTTGTATCTGTGGACGGGAGCAATTGTGGTCTCGTAATGTTAAGTGGCGCTATGTTACGTTTGGGCAGGCCACGTTTGGCTATGATAGGATATGCTGCATTGACTTTTGTGATTTACACTGCTTTTCGTTGGATTTCTATGATCTACTGTACTATACTGCATTCTGCTTTGCTCCCCGTAGACCTGGGGCAGTGGTCGCGACACGTCATGTTGGGTTAGTCGGCGATTGGTTGGGTTAGAATAGGAGAGGTTAGGTTAGTATATCTACGGATTTTGTGCTATTCGCAGCATTGCGGTGGATTTCTGCGCTCTGCTGCGCCCTAGTACATTCTGTCTTTCTCTATGGTG
>NW_016925690.1:0-1058 GCF_001483705.2 Eufriesea mexicana
CTATAGCACGCTAGTAGAATCTTTCCTCCTTATATATGCAAGAAAGTTAGGTCACCACGATATTAGTCGTAAATGTCAATAAAATAGTATTCTCCAGCCAGATTCTATGGCATTGCATTTGCTATAGCACGTAACTGGAGTCCTTCCTCCTTATATATGCCAGAAAGTAAGGTCGCGACGATAGTTGTCGACAATGTCAATAAAATTGAATTATCCAGGCACATTCTATAGCATAGCCATGGCCATAGCACGCCAATAGTAACTATCGTCCTTAATTGTGCAAGAAAGGTATGTCTCCACGGTGTAAGCCGAAAATGTCAATAAAATTGAGTTTTTCAGCCGTATTTGGTCTCATTGCATTGGTTACAGCACGCCAATAGAATCTTTCCTCATATTCTTAATGCAGGAAAGTTAGCTCACCGCGATATTAGTCGAAAATATCTATAGAATCGTTTTTTCCAGCCAGATTCTATACCATTGCTATAGCTGTAGCACGCCAATAGAATGTTTCGTCCTTATTTATAAAGGAAGGTTAGCTGATCGCGATGTTAGTAGGAAATGTCAATAAAATTGTATTTTTCAGCCAGGTTCTATAGCATTGCAATAGCTACAGCACGCCAGTAGAATCGTTCCTCCTTATATATGCAAGATGGTTAGCTGACCGCGATGTTAGTAGAAAATGTCAATAAAATTGAATTTTCCAGCCAGATTCTACTGCATTTCGATGGCTACATCACGCCAATAGTATCTATCGTCCTTAATTATGCAGGGAAGTTAGGTCACCACGATATTAGCTGAATACGTCAATAATATTGAATTTTCCAGCCAGTTTCTATAGCATTGCAATGGATTTAGCACGCCACTAATATCTTTCCTCCATATCTATGCACGAAAGTTAGCCCACCACGATATTAGTCGAAAACGTCAACAATATTGAATTATCCAGCCAGATTCTCTAGGATTGCCAAGGCTATAGCACGCCAATAGAATATTTCATCCACATTTATGCAAGTGGATTTGCTCACCACGATATTAGACAAAAGTGTTAATAAAATCGA
>NW_016925690.1:1195-1637 GCF_001483705.2 Eufriesea mexicana
CAGATTCTTTAGCATTGCAATGGCTATAGGACGCCAATCGGATCTATCGTCATTATTTATATAGGAAATGTAGCTCACCACGATGTTAGTCGAAAACGTCCATAATATTGAATTTTCCAGAGAGATTCAATAGCATTGAAATGGATACAGCACGCCGATAGTATCTTTCTCCATTATTAATGCAGGAAAGGAAGCTCACCACGATATTAGCCGAAAATATCCATAGAATCTTGTTTTCCAGCCAGATTCTTTACCACTGCTATGGCTGTTGCACGCCAATAGAATATTTCCTCCTTATGTATGTACGAAAGTTAGCCCTCCACGATATTAGTCGAAAACGTCAATCATGTTGAATTTTCCAGGCAGATTCTATAGAAATGCAATGACTATAGTACGCCAGTAGAACCTTTCCTCCTTATATATGCCAGAAATATAGGTCGCC
>NW_016925690.1:1773-2855 GCF_001483705.2 Eufriesea mexicana
CAATAAAATTGAATTTTCCAGCCATATTCAGTAGCATTGTAATGGCCATAGCGCGCCAATAGCATATTTCATCCTTATTTATGCAATACAGTTATTTCACCAGGATATTAGTCGAAAATGTCAATAAAAATGTATTTTCCGGCAAGATTCTATAGCATAGTAATGGCCATTCCGCGCCAATAGAATATTTCATCCTTATTTATGCAATACAGCTATTTCACGACGATATTAGTCGAAAATGTCAATAAAAATGTATTTTCCGTCAAGATTCTATAGCATTGCAATGGCTTTGACGCGCCAATAGTATATTTCATCCTTCTTTATGCAAGTGGGATTGCTCACCAGGATATTAATCGAAAATGTCAATAAAATTGAATTTTCCAGGCATATTCTATGGAATTGCAGTGGCTATAGCGCGCCAGTAGTATCTTTCCTCCTTGTTTATGCACGGTAGTTAGCCCACCACAATACTAGTCGAAAATGTGAATAAAAGTGAATTTTCCAGTCATACTCTATAACACTGCCATGGATATAGCACGCCAGTAGAATCCTTCCTCCTTATATATGCAAGAAAGTTAGGTCGCCACGATAGTAGTCGATAATGTGAATATAATTGAATTTTCCAGCCTGATTCTATGGCATTGCTATAGCAATAGCACGCCTATAGTATATTTCATCCCTATTTATGCAAGTGGGTTTGCTGACGACGATGTTAGTCGAAAATGTTAGTAAAATCGAATTTTCCAGGCAGATCCTCTGGAATTGCAGTGGCTATAGCGCACCAATAGAAGCTTTCCTTCTTACTTATGCAAGAAAGATATCTCACCACGATATCAGTCGAAAATGTCAATAAAATTGAATATTCCAGACAGATTCTATAGCATTGCAATGGCAATAGCACGCCAGTAGAATCATTCCTCCTTATATACGCAAGAAAGTTAGGTCACCACGATATTAGCCGAAAATATCAATAAAATTCAATTTTCAAGCCAGATTCTATAGCATTGTAATGGCCATATCGCGCCATAGAATATTTCATACTCATTTATGCAATACAGTTATTTCACCACGATATTAGTCGA